>NC_044561.1:34900375-35128878 GCF_007565055.1 Rhinopithecus roxellana | reverse complement strand
CCTGCCTGTGTCCAGACACCTCCACAACCCCTGCCTGTGTCCAGACACCTCCACAACCCCTGCCTGTGTCCAGACACCTCCACAACCCCTGCCTGTGTCCAGACACCTCCACAACCCCTGCCTGTGTCCAGCTCCTCCACAACCCCTGCCTGTGTCCAGACACCTCCACAACCCCTGCCTGTGTCCAGTCTCTCCACAACCCCTGCCTGTGTCCAGTCTCTCCACAACCCCTGCCTGTGTCCAGACACCTCCACAACCCCTGCCTGTGTCCAGTCTCTCCACAACCCCTGCCTGTGTCCAGTCTCTTCCACAACCCCTGCCTGTGTCCAGACCTCCACAACCCCTGCCTGTGTCCAGTCTCTTCCACAACCCCTGCCTGTGTCCAGTCTCTTCCACAACCCCTGCCTGTGTCCAGTCTCTTCCCCAACCCCTGCCTGTGTCCAGTCCTCTCCTCCACAACCCCTGCCTGTGTCCAGTCTCTTCCACAACCCCTGCCTGTGTCCAACACCTCCACAACCCCTGCCTGTGTCCAGACACCTCCACAACCCCTGCCTGTGTCCAGACACCTCCACAACCCCTGCCTGTGTCCAGACACCTCCACAACCCCTGCCTGTGTCCAGACACCTCCACAACCCCTGCCTGTGTCCAGACACCTCCACAACCCCTGCCTGTGTCCAGACACCTCCACAACCCCTGCCTGTGTCCAGACACCTCCACAACCCCTGCCTGTGTCCAGTCTCTTCCACAACCCCTGCCTGTGTCCAGACACCTCCACAACCCCTGCCTGTGTCCAGACACCTCCACAACCCCTGCCTGTGTCCAGACACCTCCACAACCCCTGCCTGTGTCCAGTCTCTTCCACAACCCCTGCCTGTGTCCAGTCTCTTCCACAACCCCTGCCTGTGTCCAGACACCTCCACAACCCCTGCCTGTGTCCAGTCTCTCCACAACCCCTGCCTGTGTCCAGTCTCTTCCACAACCCCTGCCTGTGTCCAGACACCTCCACAACCCCTGCCTGTGTCCAGTCTCTTCCACAACCCCTGCCTGTGTCCAGTCACCTCCACAACCCCTGCCTGTGTCCAGTCTCTTCCACAACCCCTGCCACCCCCTGCCTGTGTCCAGTCACTCCACAACCCCTGCCTGTGTCCAGTCTCTCCACAACCCCTGCCTGTGTCCAGACACCTCCACAACCCCTGCCTGTGTCCAGTCTCTTCCACAACCCCTGCCTGTGTCCAGTCTCTTCCACAACCCCTGCCTGTGTCCAGACTCTCCACAACCCCTGCCTGTGTCCAGACTCTCCACAACCCCTGCCTGTGTCCAGTCTCTTCCACAACCCCTGCCTGTGTCCAGTCTCTTCCACAACCCCTCCTGTGTCCAGTCTCTTCCAGGCCCCTGCCTGTGTGGCTGTCCCCCAAGCAGCTCCTCTTCCTCTGGCCTCCCCAGGGCACCAGCTATTGGCTAGGGACCCTCTTCCTGTAGTCAGCAGACCCTGAGAGGGTGTTAGGGGTTCGAGGAGGATTATTGGAGTGACACCTGTGAAAGATAAAGTATGGGAGAGCCTTCTGCTCACAATGTAGATATGTCACATATGAGGTTGGAAGGTTGCAGAAGAATAACCAGCAGGAGCCTCTGACTGTGAGGCTGCTCTGACAGACCCACCCTCTGGGAGTTTCAGAGCAAAGACTGCCCATGAAACGAGTCTCGTGTTGGGCAGAAGTGGCCAGGCCTCAGCTCAAATGCTGCAGCGATAGGAAGGTGCTATAGCTGGAGACTGCCCAGCTTCCCTACACTACTCCTCGCAACAGAGGCAGTTCTCTTTTTTTGATTTTTGAGACGGAGTCTCACTCTGTCGCCCAGGCTGCAGTTCAGTGGCGCGATCTCGGCTCACTGCAAAGCTCCGCCTCCCGGGTTCACGCCATTCTCTGCCTCAGCCTCCCGAGTAGCTGGGACTACAGGCGCCCCGCCACCTCGTCTGGCTAGTTTTTTTGTATTTTTTGGTGGAGACAGGGTTTCCACCGTGTCAGCCAGGATGGTCTCGATCTCCTGACCTTGTGATCCGCCCGTCTGGGCCTCCCAAAGTGCTGGGATTACAGGCTTGAGCCACCACACACCCGGCCTCATTTCTTTTCTTTACTTATTATTTTTTTAATGATGGGGTCTTGCTCTGTTGCCCAGTCTGATCTTGATCTCCTAGGCTCAAGCAGTCTTCCCACTTTGACATTCCAAAGTGCTGGGATTATAAGCGTGAGCCAATGTGCCCAGCCCAAGCAAGCTCTTAACTGCTTGGCTGTTCACATGGGAGATCATTAGGACCTAAAACCTTATTTCAGAGAGGATACCAGAGTCTGGAGAGGGGGGAGCGATGGCTGGAGTCAGCCAAATCAGGATTAGAACCCAGGCGGTGTGCCCTAGAGTCCTGTGCTGACTCTTCAGCTCATCAGAGTTGGGTTTGGGGAGCTCTGTTCAGAGTGACATGCCAGTATCTGTTGCGAGAGACTGTGGCGCTCGGGCTCTGACTGCCTGTTCCTGGCACTATGGACCTGTGTACGGGTGTAACTACTAAATAGATCTGGTGTAGAGCAGCCAGCTGAGGCCCCACGTGTGTTCATGGTCTGCCTTATTGGTGGATATGCGGATTTTTCTGCAAAAACCAACTTCTTTAGTATGTAAGGTGGGAGTGGATCACTTGATCCCAGGAGTTTGAGATAAGCCTGGACAACATAGAGAGATTCCTACCTCTACAAAAGATACAAAAATTAGCTGGGTGTGGTGGTACACACATGTAGTCCCAGCTACTTGAGAGGTTGAGGTGGGAGGATGGCTTGAGCCTGGGAGGTCAAGGCTGCAGTGAGCCGTGTTTGCACGACTATGCTCCGGCCTGGGCGACAGAGTGAGACCCTGTCTCAAAATAAAAAAATAAGGGAGGGCTGGGCACAGTGGGTCTCATGCCTGTAATCCTAGCAGTTTGGGGAGGCTGAGGCAGGTGGATCACCTGAGGTCAGGAGTTCGACACTAGCGTGGCCACATGGTGAAACCCCATCTCTACTAAAAAAAAAAATACAAAAATTACTCTGGAGATAGAGGCAGGAGAATCACTTGAACTTGGGAGGTGGAGGTTGCAGGGAAGCCGAGATCACACCATTGCACTCTTAGCCTGGGCGACAAGAGTAAAACTCTGTCTAAATAAATAAATAAATAAATAGATAAAATAGGCCCGGTGCAGTGGCTCACGCCTGTAATCCCAGCACTTTTGGAGACTGAGGGCGGGTGAATCACCTGAGGTCGAGAGTTCAAGACCAGCTTGGCCAATATGGCGAAACCCTAGCTCTACTAAAAATACAAAAAATTAGCCGGGCGTGGTAGCAGGTGCCTGTAATCCTAGCTACTTGGGAGACTGAGGCAGGAGAAATCAGTTTGAACCCAGGAGGCAGAGGTTGCAGTGAGCCGAGAATGCGCCACTGCACTCCAGCCTGGGCGCGACAGGATGAGACTGTCTCAAAAATAAATAAATAAATAATAAATAAGTAAAATAAGGGTAATTGAGGTATCCATCCCCTTAAATATTTATCTTTATGCTAGGAACATTCAAATTATTCTGTCAGCTTTTTTTTTTTTTTTTTTTTGAGACACTGTCGCCCAGGCTGCTATGCAGTGGTGCATTTTCAGCTCAGCACAACCTCTGCCTCCCGGGTTCCAGCGATTGTCGTACCTCAGCCTCTTGAGTAGCTGGGACTACAGGTGTGCGCCACCATGCCCGGCTAATTTTTATACTTTTAGTAGAGATGGGGTTTTGGCATGTTGGCCAGGCTACTCTCAAACTCCTGACCTAAGGTGATCTGCTTGTCTCCGCCTCCCGAAGTGCTGGGATTACAGGTGTGAGCCACCGCTCCCGGCATCTTCTAGCTATTTTGAATGTATAATAGATTAATGTAAACGATAGTTACCCTGTTGACATATTGAACACTAGGTCTTGTTTCTTCTAACTTTATACTTGTCTCCGTTAATTAACCTTCAGCCTCCCCTCCCTCTAACCTTCCAGGCCTCTGGTAACTACCAATCTACTATCTCCATGAATTGCCTAATACTTTCTTTAAATCATACCAGGAGTGGTGTCACATGCCGGTAATTGTGGGTCTTCTGGAGGCTAAGGTGGGAGGGTCGCTTGAGGCCACTAGGTCAAGGTTACAGTGAGCTATGATTGTGCCACTGCACTCCCAGCCTAGGCGACAGAGTGAGAACCCATCTCTTAAAAAAAATGAAAAAACCAGCTAACTTTCATGTAATTTCAAAGCACTTCTATGAATGGAAAGCTGGCATTCCTTATAATAAAGGAAAGAAAATAGTGTTACTGAATTATTGTTGGACGCTGTTGCTGTTTAATGGCTCTGAGCCTGAGGCCTGCTCTCCCTTTATTAAAAAGTCCCCGTCACTATGCTCATTTTTGTATTTTAGTAGAGATGGGGTTTCACTATATTGGCCAGGTTGGTCTAGAACTCCTGACCTCAAGTGATCTGCCCGCGTTGGCCTCCCAAAGTGCTGCGATTACAGGCGTGAGCCACTGGCCCTCAACGCGGAATTCTGTGTTGTTTACATTCATGTTTCTCTGTCAATCCATAACCATGTCACACGTCCACGTGGAGGGTTTGTATAAGTCAGGGATTTTCCTGACACCTCTGAGCCCCCAATAACCCTTGGAGGCCTCTTGATTTGAGGACAGGACTCCAGGTCCCACCAACTACAGCCAGAATGGGTCCAGCTTTTCACAACAAAGCTCAATTAAGTCTTGCGGACGGGTGCGGTGGCTCACACCTGTAATCCCAGCACTTTTGGAGGCCGAGATGGGCAGATCACCTAAGGTCAGGGTTTGAGACCAGCCTGACCAAAATGGAGAAATCCCGTCTCTACTAAAAATACAAAAGTTGCCAGGCATAGTGGCAGATGTCTGTATCCCAGCTACGCTGGAAAACTCAGGCAGGAGAATTACTTGAACCCGGGAGGCGGAGGTTGTGGTCAGCTGAGATCGCGCCACTGCACTCCAGCCTGGGCAACAAGAGCGAAAACTCCATCTCAAAAAAAAAAAAAAGGAAGTCTTTGCGACGTTCGGGTAATTCAAATCCACCAGGATGAGGCTTCACTGTAGGCCTCCAGGGGCCTCTCCCACTAACTCTTGTCTTCTTTCCGCCGCCGCGCTGCCACTGGAGTGACATGTTCACGGGGAGGCCTGCGGACTGAGATCCCACCCGCCCTGGTAAGCAAACGAGCTGTTCTTCCCCTCCACACACAGGACCCTCTTTGGCAGTTCCCAGGGCTTTTCTCATACTTTATTCTTTCTGGAGCCTAAGATAAGCCCTGTGGGGTGATTGAGCTGCTGGAATGGAAGCCTGGCAAACCCAGCATGTGCCCTGTGTTCTGACAGGAGGGGAGGGTGGGAGCACAGGGACTGACAGGGGAGGAACCCCAAGGGCGGGGACTTCAGGGAGGTTAGAGAGCTGAGACCACACACTCTTGGGTCCTCCTGAGCTGCATGGTTTGGTTCACTGTGGATTTCACCCCAATACGATGCCCCGCCTTTTCCCAGCAACCCCTTCCTGCACCTCACAGTCCTGCGCCTTCATGACTTCTCAGCACACAGCCCATGTAGCCATCCCCATCTTTCTCTGGCTCCTCCCTTTGTCCACACCACACTCTGCTTGGGTTTGCTGCTGTCATGGGTGGCTTCCCATTTCCTCATTCCCAGGGCTCAGACTGACTTACACTGAGTTCCCAGTCTCTGAGTGCGTGTGTGCGGGTGTGTGGAAGGAATAGAAAGGGGCAACACAGAAAGGCTTGCCTGGCTGAGGGAAGAGAGCAGGGCTGGCTGTCTCTTCAGGTCGGCAGCCTCTCAGTGTGTCTTCCTGGCACAGGGCTGCACACGGCAGGCCCTGAGGGTGCAGATTTCTGGTCAGTGATGAGTACGTACACCGATGTTACTGAGCCCCTCACCCTGGTTGTGCCCAGCCTCTTTTTATGTTTTAATTTTAAAAAAATTTTTTTTTTTTTTGAGACGGAGTCTCGCTCTGTCACCCAGGCTGGAGTGCAGTGGCCAGATCTCAGCTCACTGCAAACTCCACCTCCCGGGTTCATGCCATTCTCCTGCCTCAGCCTCCCGAGTAGCTGGGACTACAGGCGCCCGCCACCTCACCCGGCTAGTTTTTTGTATTTTTTAGTAGAGACGGGGTTTCACTGTGTTAGCCAGGATGGTCTTGATCTCTTGACCTTGTGAACCGCCCGTCTCGGCCTCCCAAAGTGCTGGGATTACAGGCTTGAGCCACCGCGCCTGGCCCCTATTTTTAAAATTTTATTTTATTTTATTTTATTTTTGAGACGGAGTCTCACTGTCACCCAGGCTGGAGTGCAGTGGTGTGATCTCAGCTTACTGCAAGCTCCGCCTCCCAGGTTCACACCATTCTCCTGCCTCAGCCTCCCGAGTAGCTGGGACTACAGGCACCCGCCACCACGCCCAGCTAAGTTTTTGTATTTTTAGTAGAGACGGGGTTTCACCGTGTTAGCCAGGATGGTCTTGATCTCCTGACCTCGTGATCTACCTGCCTTGGCCTCCCAAAGCACTGGGATTACAGGCGTGAGCCACTGCACCCAGCCTTTATTTTTTTTAAAGACAGGGTCTTGCTATGTCGCCCAGGCTGGTCTTGAACTCCTGGGCTCAAACATTCCTCCCACGGCAGCCTCCCAAGTAGCTGGGATTACAGGTGCGTGCCACTGCACCTGGCTTGTGAAGCTAGGATTTGGAATGTAGGTTAAGAAAATTCATTTCTGGGCCGGGCGCGGTGGCTCAAGCCTGTAATCCCAGCACTTTGGGAGGCCAAGACGGGCGGATCACGAGGTCAGGAGATCGAGACCATCCTGGCTAACATGGTGAAACCCCGTCTCTACTAAAAATACAAAAAAAAAAAAGAAATTAGCCGGGTGAGGTGGCGGGCGCCTGTAGTCCCAGCTACTCGGGAGGCTGAGGCAGGAGAATGGTGTAAACCCGGGAGGCGGAGCTTGCAGTGAGCTGAGATCCGGCCACTGCACTCCAGTCTGGGCGACAAAGCGAGACTCCGTCTCAAAAAAAAAAAAAAAAATTCATTTCTGGCTGGGTGTGGTGGCTCCTGCCTATAATCCCAGCACTTTGGGAGGCCGAGGTGGGCAGATCACTTGAGGTCAGGAGTTTGATACCAGCCTGGCCAACATGGCAAAACCCTGTCTTTACTAAAAATACAAAAATTAGCTGGGCATGGTGGCACCTGCCTGTGTTCCCAGCTACTTGGGAGGCTGAGGCAGGAGAATTGCTTGAACCCAGAAGGTGGAGGTTGCAGTGAGCCAAGATCATGCCACTGTACTCCAACCTGGGTGACAGAGCAAGAGTACGTCTCAAAAAAAAAAAAAAAAAAAAAAGAGGTTCATTTCAGTGATTGTATATAGAAGAATTTCAAGTCAGGCCAGGTGCAGTGGCTCACAACTGTAATCCCAGCACTTTGGGAGGCTGAGTGGAGGCGGATCACCTGAGGTCAGGAGTTAAAGACCAGCCTGGCCAACATGCTGAAACCCTGTGTCTACAAAAGTACAAAAATTAGCGGGGCATAATGGCAGGTGTGTGTAATCCCAGCTACTCAGGATGCTGAGGCAGAAGAATCACTTGAACCTGGGAAGTGAAGGTTGCAGTGAGCTGAGATCATGCCATTACATTGCAGCCTGGGAGAGAGAGAGCAAGACTCCGTCTCAAAAAAAAAAAACAATTTTAAGTTAGAAAAGATGGTGAAGAAAACTCTCTTTCTGCCCCATTTCTGCTCCAGTCTCTGGCAGAGCCTCCTCTCTGACCATTTCTCCTGGTGGGATGAGGGAGTGTAGCTCTCTCCAGCCCAGGAGGTTTCCAGGAGAGCTCCAGATCCTCCTGCCAAAGCTGATCCTGGCCGTGGCTTGGAGATGGCCACCTCCATCTGCCAGTCACCACCAGAAACCCTGGAGGCATTTGTGGTTCCTCCCTCCCTCCTCCTGCTTGTCCAGGGAACCACCAGCTTCTGCATGTCCCCTGCTCCGTGAACAGGCAGCTCCTCTCCTGCACTTGTCACACTGGCCGGCAGGTCCCCTCTCTGTTGCCAGTGTTGCTGCCCCACACTCCCGGGAGGGCACTCCAGCCCATCTTCCTATGCATCTGCTCTCTTCCAGTCCGGGGATGTTACTTCCGTATCCCTCAGCCACCTCAAAGCCTGGTGCTCTCAGGCTGAGGCGCACAGTTCTTGGCCTGGCATTCAAGGCTCTTGCCTGATCTGACCCCTCACTTCCCTTCCACCCAAAGCCCATGCTATGTTGTCTTCTCGAGTCTACCCACAGCTTGCCCCCAGGCTCACAGCCTGCTGCTTCATGCTTATGTCTCTCTGCTCCTGTTTTTTCAGCTGCTTGGAGTCTTTTCATGTTGACTAGCTGATTCTCATTCAGACTAAGCCCAAATGCCACCTCTTACAAGGAGCCTTCCCAGGCCACCCCATGCATACGCACACCCCACTCTCCAGCTGTTAGGAGCCCTTTGTAGAGTTTCCAGTCTTAAGAATGCCGAAATGGTTTGTGTCTGTGCTGGTTCTGCACCAGCCGGGGTGTCCTTGGAAGGCAGAGCTGGGCCCGGCACAGAAGCAGCACCTGCTGGGTGTCTGTGAAACTGACACGAGCTTCCTCTGTGCCCAGATCTCACTAGGGGAAGGACTCATCACAGCTGGGGCCCAGCTGGTGGAGCTGGACTTAAGTGACAATGCGTTTGGGCCCGACGGTGTGCAAGGCTTCGAGGCCCTGCTCAAGAGCTCAGCCTGCTTCACCCTGCATGAACTCAAGCTCAACAACTGTGGTATGGGCATCGGTGGCGGCAAGGGTGGGTGTGGCAGCCCTCTCCCCACAGAGTCCCCTGGTCCATCCACATCCGTCTGATATATGTGCCCTGGCCCTTGGCCACCACCATCTGGGATAGTCAGCCGTTGTTTTCAAAAGAGAAAGGCCTCAAAGGCAGCAGCCTGTGGCCGAAGGGTAGAGGCATCCATGAGGGTGGGGTTGCCAAGCAACCATCCCAAGTTCTTGGGTTGGCTTGGCAACGCAGAGGGAGTGCCGCCGCATACCTGCTCCAGCCTGCTGGCTCTGCAAAACTCAGGGCTTGGGGCATCCCTACACTCACTGTACCCACAGAGCAGCTGGTAGAGCCTGGCACACAGGCGGAGGAGGGAGCCTGAAAAGAGGAGCATCCGCTCAGGGAGGCACTGTCACAGCTCACCTTTATTCCTGGACAGGGCCTTGCCCCCGGGGTGAGGGGGGGCATCCCCCAGGCAAGGTCAGTGTAGAGCTTCACGTTGGGCTGGTCAGTGTAGAGTGGAGCTTCTTTGCTTCCCAGAACCTGCATCGAGGGCAGCCTGCGTGTTACTCTCTTCCAACTCCATCCCAGTGCCTTTAGACCCAGGGTTGGAGAACGCTGAGTGCCAGGCTACAAACCCTGCACACACTTTCTAACCAAAGAGCGAAAAGGGCACTGGGAACTAACAGCAGTTGGGGACATCTTATTTGAATATGCAATACTTTAACTTTTCCTACCCACACTGAAAGGTGGGTGGTGCCATCCCCATTTTTCCACATGACTCAGCATAAGCTTAGAGAGGTGGGTGGAGTGGATCACGTAGCTAGTGCAGTGAGGCCCATGGAGCCCCAGGCTGAGGAGCTGGAGTGGCCTACCCTGCAGAGGGTGCCTGTGGCCCTCGGCCTGATGTGAGGGTGAGCAGGGGCAGGCTCTGTGCCTTAGCCCTCCCCCAAGTCCACTTGGGCAATAAGCTGTCCCTGTGTTAAGATATAAAAATGCGCCGGGCACGGTGGTGCAGTGGCTCATGCCTGTAATTCCAACACTTTGGGAGACCGAGGCGGGTGGATCACCTGAGGTCAGGAGTTCAAGACCAGCCTGGCCAACATGTTGAAACTCTACTAAAAATACAAAAATTAGCTGGGCGTGGTGGCAGGCACCTGTAGTCCCAGCTACTCAGGAGGCTGAGGCAGGAGAATTGCTTGACCCGGGAGGCGGAGGTTGCAGTGAGCTGAGATGGTACCACTGCACTCCAGCATAGGCAACAAGAGCGAAATTCCGTCTCAAAAAAAAAAAAAAAAGATATAAAAATGTTTGCATCAGCACAGAAAGCAGGTGCAGCCCAACCTAGAATGAGGGGGATATGCTGGGAGAGCCAGAGACTCTATTCTAGCAAAATGCTTCAGTTTTCCTTCCATTACTTCCCTTCTCCCGTCCAGCAGTGTCTGGAAACTGAGGCTAAGGGAGCTTTCCTACTAGCCAGGGGTTGTCTGTCCTGTCTTGTACTTGCAGTGGGATGAGTTGGGGAATGAGTTTTGAACCCCAGGGCCAGAGGGCCACCTAGGCAGACAGGCCCACCGTGGAGTTTGATTAATGGTTCTCTGTGCCTCGGACCACTAATTTGATTAGGTCTCTGGGTCTTGGCCTTGCCAACCTGTGCCTCTTGGGAGCTCAGACGCCGTAGTCTGGGTGTCTAACCAAAGCCTGCAGGTCCTTTGGAATCCCTTTGGAATCTTTTCTTCTGGACAGTGTGTTTGGTGTGGTTTCTGCGCCATGCACCACGAGAATAAGAGGGCCCAGAGGAGTCGACGGGGGAAGAGGCGTGGCCCAGTGCTTGGGAACTCTCCATACCCAAGTTGGACTCCTGCGGGAGCTAAGGCCCTCACCATGTGGCCTCCAAGGAATGGGGGAGAATGGGGTGACCTAGCAGTCGGCTGCTGCTGCTGAGGAGCTTCCTCAGAGGCTGGTCTTTGGCAGAAGTTTGATGCCTCCACCCTGAGTGTGTACATGATCCACCGTCACCACCGTGGAGTCAGGCAGGTGCTGGCTCTTCTGTTCCTCAAGGACGGCTATGTGCAGTGTCATGCCAGGATTAGGCCAACCTACCCGCCACGTGTGGCTTTGCTAAATATTTACTGGGTGACCTTGGCCGATTCACTCACCGCTCAGAGCCTCAGCTTCCTCATCTGTAAAGTGCGGCCAATCCTGCCTGCCTCCTCCCAGGCTAGTGTTGAGGTTGAAACGAGAAAATATACCGAGGGTGCCCAGGCCCTAGCAGGTGCTCTGCAAACGTCAGGTGTTTTGTAAATCTCACTTCTCTCTTGGTGCACTCGCTCATGATTCTTCTGTGTCGCATTTACCATGGGCTCTGATTCCCATCTGTCAGTCTCCGTTTTTCAGTGCTTTGCCTATTGGTGTAACCAGGGTAGAAGCTACTTCCTGGCACCACACCAGGGACAGGACAAGCTGGGTGTTAGGTTTTTACTGCCAACAGGCAAGCCCCTACTGTGCCTGGCCAGCTTAGGTACAGGCATGTATCAGACAGGTCCTTCTGGACCGTGGACTTGGCAGCTGGCTCCCTTGGACATTGTGGTGCGTGGAAGAGAAGCTGGAAGATTTGGGCTCTGGTGCAGAGTCCACCATAAGAAAGTTTTGACCATAAGAAAGTTTCCGTTCCCCTTACCCTGAGTTTCTTCAGCTGGGAAACAGGAGTCATGATTTTCCCACCTAGCAGAGGGCCTTAGCCCTCCCCTGGACCTGGCTGAAAGTTCGTCCACTCCATGTGGTCTCTCCCTTTCCTCAGTCTCCGAAGTGAAGCTAAACCTCTCAGGCTGGTGTGACACAGCATTAGATGTAAAAACCTTTTGTAAACTGAAGTGCTGGGCACATGGAAGGTGTGACTGTTGTGCTGTTAGCAGTCCTGTATCCCCCGGCCTGCACCGGTGGGTGGCGTGTGATGTTGAAGAGCAGTTCAGTGGCAGTGGCCGCCCCACTGGGAGAAGGGGCTCCTGCCCATGGCCTGGGCCCTTTGCCTTTCCCCACAGATCCTGGCTGCAGCTCTGACTGAGTGTCACCGGAAATCCAGTGCCCAAGGCAAGCCTCTGGCCCTGAAGGTCTTCGTGGCTGGCAGAAAACCGTCTGGAGAACGATGGCGCCACTGCCTTGGCAGAAGCTTTTAGGGTGAGTGGTTTCTGTCCATCCTGCCCCCATGACCCTGAGGTGCACTTGGTGTAGTAGGCTGACAGTCCTGGATGCGAATCCCTGGCTGGCACTCAGCCGAGAGATCTGGGGCGTCACGTGCCCCCTCCAAGCCTGTTAGCCCATCTGAAAATGGGCCAGGATTCCTGTCATGCATTTCTGGAAACGTGTGTGACTGCTCCCTCAGGTAAGCCAGCAGCAGCCCCCTGCGGGACTTCAGGCCAGGCAGGCCACTCTGACCAAGGAGTGTCATCTGCCAGGCTCAGAAGTGGTGAAATGAGATGGCGGGAGCACTGACAGTAGCCTGGCCCAGCCCCTGGTGTGGGGCACAGAGGAGGAACATAGCAGACTTCCCAAGACAGGAAGACAGTCAAGGGCATCCACAGGGCTCAGGGGCCAGATGAGGTGCTCTCAGGGGACCTTGTCCCTGCTCTTCTTCCACTCTCCTCTCCCCATCCTCCCAGGACATTGCTGAGTCCCCGACTGCAAGTGCCAGCAGAAGGCCACATTTGCCCCTAACAGGACTGAAAACTTTGAAGTCTATCTCCCTCTTCTCTTTTTTGTTTTTTTGGTTTTTTTTTTTTTGAGGCAGTCTCATTCTGTCACCTACGCTGGAGTGCAGTGGCACGATCTTGGCTCACTGCAGTCTCCGCCGCCCAGGTTCAAGCAGTTCTGCCTTAGCCTCCCGAGTAGCTGGAATTACAGGCACCCACCACCACACCCGGCTAATTTTTGTTTTTTTTTTTGTTTTGTTTTTTGTTTTGAGACTGAGTCTCGCTCTGTCGCCCAGGCTGGAGTGCAGTGGCCGGATCTCAGCTCACTGCAAGCTCCGCCTCCCGGGTTTACGCCATTCTCCTGCCTCAGCCTCCCGAGTAGCTGGGACTACAGGCGCCCGCCACCTCACCCGGCTAGTTTTTTTGTATTTTTTTAGTAGAGACGGGGTTTCACCATGTTAGCCAGGATGGTCTCGATCTCCTGACCTCGTGATCCGCCCGCCTCGGCCTCCCAAAGTGCTGGGATTACAGGCTTGAGCCACCGCGCCCGGCCATAATTTTTGTATTTTTATTAGAGACAGGGTTTTACCATGTTGGCCAGGTGGTCTTGAACTCCTGACCTCAAGTGATCTGCCCACCTGGGTCTCCCAAAGTGCTGGGATTACAGGCGTGAGCCATCACGCCCAGCCCCTCTTGTCTTCATTTAAACGTTTTCTTCAGCAAACAGTATCCTAGGAGCATTGCTTATACTGGCCAGAATGGCACCCACTGTCCTGCCTGCCCACAGAGCCTGCCTGTAGACACCCCTTGCCTGCTTCGGTGCCAAGTGAACACCATAGAGATCTGCCTTGTGTCTCCCGCACCCCTGGCTGCAGGGGAGCCCCCGCTGCCTCCTCAAGCTGGAGGGGGGCCTTGCTGCCATCCTTGGACCCCTCCCTGCCCTCAGCCTACTGTCCTCAGTGCACTAGGAGTAGGGGGTGTGCGTGGTTGTGCTGAGCCTTCATAGGTGTCCTCTGGTGGGCTTCGAATGGAGGTTCTTAATCCCCTCCAGTCTGTGGATAGAATTCAGGGGTCTGTGAACATGGACGAGGAAAAAACAACATCATTATTTATCCCTAACATAGCTAAAGTATGTAGTGTGACTTTTGATCATGAATGTAGACAATAAACCTCACAGCATTAGAAAGGCCTGTGAATAACCCACATAACAAGCACATGTAGCCCCTGAACCAAACAAAAAACTTACTGAGACAGGGTCTCAGTCTGTGGTCAGGCTGGAGTGCACCAGTAGCAATCTCGGCCCACTGCAGTTTCAGCTTCCCAGGCTCAAATGATCCTCCCACCTCAGTCTTCTGATTAGCTGGGACTACAAGTGCACACCACCATGTTAATTTTTGTATTTACTTAGTAGAGATGGAGTTTCACCACGTTAACCAGGCTGGTCTCAAACTCCTGACCTCAGGTAATCCACCCGTCTTGGCCTCCTAAAGTGCTGGGATTATAGACATAAGCCACTGTGCCCAGCCTAAAATTTTTTAAAAAATAAAGGACGGGTGCAGTGGCTCATGACTGTAATCCCAGCACTGTGGGAGGCCAGATCATGAGGTCAGGAGATCGACATCATTCTGGCTAACATGGTGAAACTTTGTCTCTACTAAAAATACAAACAAATTAGCTGGGCGTGGTGGCAGGTGCCTGTAGTCCCAGCTACTTGGGAGGCTGAGGCAGGAGAATGGTGTGAACCTGGGAGGCAGAGGTTGCAGTGAGCCAAGATCTCACCACTGCACTCCAGCCTGGGCGACTGAGCGTGACTGTCTCATAAATAAATAAATAGAAAATCTTGTGACTTTATCCCCAGTGGAAATCACAGATATTTCATGTGAAGTTATAATTATTACTGATATATAGAAATATTTCTCACTACATCAAAATTACAGTAATAGCGAACCCACCCCTAGATCTTATTTAGTGCATTAACAAGAAGTTTGTGGCTGGATGCGGTGGCTCACGCCTGTAATCCCACCACTTTGGGAGGCTGAGGCAGGTGGATCACGAGGTCAGGAGATCAAGACCATCCTGGTTAACACTGTGAAACCCCATCTCTACTAAAATACAAAAACAAAAAACTAGCTGGGCGAGGTGGCGGGCGCCTGTAGTCCCAGCTACTTGGGAGGCTAAGGCTGGAGAATGGCGTAAACCCGGGAGGCGGAGCTTTCAGTGAGCCGAGATCGCGCCACTGCACTCCAGCCTGGGCGACAGAGCGAGACTCCATCTCAAAAAAGAAGAAGTTTGTATATCACTACAGCACGTGTTTGGAGTTTTTTTCCTAAATGTTTTGATAACTGTTCTGAGTTGATTTCCTTTGTAATTCTGTATAATTTATCTTAAAATTTAAAAAAACATTTTTTGCGGCGGTGACCCAGGGGCTTCACCAGACAGCCTGAAGGGTTCATGACACAGAAAACAGTAAGAAGGCCTGACCTGGAGTGTGCCTCAGTTGGCCTTCCTGTATTTATTTGTGGACCACCTGCTACCCCCATCGCCCCATGCTTCACTGAGCACCCGAGGACAGCGGAAGGCTCCTTGGCACAGTTATGCCAGGCCTACCCTCAGTCCTGGGTCACAGTGGAGACTGGGACATGGCCCTCTCCTCCAAAGCTCAGGGGCTGATGGGGTGCAGATGGAATATAGGCTTTGAATGTAGGCAGGGTGAGAACCACCGTGATAGAGGAGGGACCAGGTGCTCCGGGAGCACAGAGGAAGAGCACTGGACCCTGGCTGGGGGAATCAGGAAGCCTTCCTGGGAGAGGAGGTGACCAAAACAAGAGCCCTAGAACTCATAGCAGTTAGCCTGTCAAGAAAGTGCTGACTGGCCGGGTGTGGTGGCTCACGCCTGTAATCCCAGCACTTTGAGAGGCCGAGGACGCTGGATCACTGGAGGTCAGGAGTTCAAGACCAGCCTGGCCAACATGGTGAAACCCCATCTCTACTAAACATACAAAATTAGATGTGGTGGTGTGTGCCTGTAATCCCAGCTACTCAGGAGGCTGAGGCAGGAGAATCACTTAAACTCAGGAGGCAGAGGTTGCAGTGAGCCAAGATCATGCCACTGCACTCCAGCCTGGGCGACAGAATGAGACTCCATCTCAAAAAAAGAAAAAAAATAAAAATAAAATAAGTAGATAGAGTGTTCCAGGCAGAGAGAGTGGGTATCAAAATGCCAGGCTGTGATAGGGCTGCGTGGCCCAGGGAAGACCCCTCATCCCCAGAGAAGGACATGCCATGTCGAAGGGGTTATGTTGTGTAGGTGGGTGGGGTAGGAGGGCCCCAAGAAAGAAAGGTCACATGGAGCTGTGTCATCCAGAGAAGGGCCGTGAGTGACTGCCCACCACAGCCAGGGTCCCCTCTGTGCAGAAGATACCAGACTGAGAACAAGAAATCAACTTACCAGGCTGGGCGCGGTGGCTCAAGCCTGTAATCCCAGCACTTTGGGAGGCCAAGGCGGGCGGATCATGGGGTCAGGAGATCGAGATCATCCTGGCTAACACGGTGAAACCCCGTCTCTACTAAAAAATACAAAAAACTAGCCGGGCGAGGTGGCGGGCACCTGTAGTCCCAGCTACTCGGGAGGCTGAGGCAGGAGAATGGCGTAAACCTGGGAGGCGGAGCTTGCAGTGAACTGAGATCTGGCCACTGCACTCCAGCCTGGGCAGCAGAGTGAGACTCCGTCTCAGAAAAAAAAAAAAAAGAAATCAACCTACTCGATCTAGAGCTCTGTGACCCTGGGCAAGTCACTTTGCCTCTTTGATCCCTAGTCTTTTCTCTGGTGGAGATCCTATCCCAGGCAGTAGGACTCCCTCAGGAGGTTGTGGAAAGGGTCAGATGTAGCCATGCCCCAGAGTCCCACAGACGAGCCCCTGCCCTGTGCTGGCGGCAGCCCATTCCTGTGCCTGCTGTGTGGAATTGCTCTCCTGCCTGCTGGATGTCATCTGGCACTCGGGGCCCCCTCCACTCTCTGCCTGCTCCTCACAGGTCATCGGGACCCTGGAGGAAGTTCACATGCCACAGAATGGGATCAACCACCCAGGTGTCACTGCCCTGGCCCAGGCTTTCGCTGTCAACCCCCTGCTGCGGGTCATCAACCTGAACGACAACACCTTCACCGAGAAGGGCGCCGTGGCCATGGCCGAGGTGAGGCGAGTGTGGCAGAGCCACTTGTGACCCGCAAGACAGAAGCTGGCTGCTGTGTTTCCAGGGAAGCCGGGGCTCCATTTAGCAGGGACTGCTCTATCCCCTGCCTGCCCCCTGGGTGTGTGCCCCATGGGTCCAGCTCTTTGAACATGTCCTGGACAGGGTTTCAGGTCACAAGGTAACCCGCGCCCTCCTCGGGCAGCTCCGATCCTTCATGCCACCTTCTGAGCTGCCTCTGCGGCCCCCAGCGGCTGGCGCTGGTTTGGTTCTCAGGCTGCAGAGGACCAGGCTACTCCCCACATCTGTTTTCCTGGTTGATTTGTTCAGCAGCTGCTGTTTGTTTTATTTATTACCACTTTTTGAGACAGAGTCTTACTGTTGCCCGGGCTGGTCTTGAACTTCTGGGCTCAAGTGATCCTCCCATCTCAACCTGAGTAGCTGGGATTACAGGTGCATGCCACTGTGCCTGGCCCAGCAGCTTTTTTTGAACTCCCCATATAGTGCTTGGCTTTGTACCAAGTGCAGGCCACACAGGGTTGAGCCAAAGACTCTGCCTTCAGGGAGACCCTAGCTCAAGGAGGGAAGGAAGCTGCCCGGTGGTAACAGTGCCGGGCTTTGAACGCAGTGGCTTGTTGGCTGCCAGGGCCCTGTGGCCCCACAGAAGGCTAGTTCGGCTGCCTGTGTGTTAGCAGAGATGTGTGCAGGTGTTGGGGAACACGCCAGAAGGAAGTTCAAATCAGACTTAGGGCAGGCTTCCTGGAAGAGATCACATTTTGGCTAAATTGTATAGGACAGTGGTCTTTTTTTTTTTTTTTTTTTTGAAATGGAGTCTCGGTCTGTCGCCCAGGCTGGAGTGCAATGGTGTGATCTAGGCCACCGTGCCTGGCATAGGACAAGTGATCTTTCTCTGGAGAGAGGGTGGGGGATGGGTGTTTCAGGCAGAGGGATCAGCTTATGTGTAGAAGGCCCAGAGACTCGGGCAGGAGCCTTGCTTGGTTGGTCTCAGGAAGAGTTCTGGCAATAACGTGGGGAGTAGGGTGGAGGAGGTTTGGCCAGGGACCCAGAGGCCTACAAGAAGACAGCAAAGCTAGTGACTTGCAGAGGAGGACAGTGTGTGGTGGCTGGTGTGGGATGTGACCGTGTGGGGCCCCCGGGGCTTGCTGAGGGCTGGGGTGTGGCCTGCACCCTCACTCTGGACCCTTACTTCCACCTCGCAGACCTTGAAGACCTTGCGGCAGGTGGAGGTGATCAATTTTGGGGACTGCCTGGTGCGCTCCAAGGGTGCCGTTGCCATTGCAGATGCCATCCGTGGCGGCCTGCCCAAGCTAAAGGTGCCAGCCTGGACGCCTGACGTCCTCACTCTGGGGTCTGTGGGTGGTGGGGTGGCTGGGGGCACAGGGGTCTGGTCTGAAGGCAGGCAGGCCTGCATCCATATCCCAGCGCCCCCACTTCGGGCTCTGTGATGCTGTGTGAGCCTCCACACCCCTCTGAGCCATGGTTTCTTCATTTCTAAAGTGGGAGGCAGGGGTTGGTGCACGTCACTGTCGTACAGTAAACACACTCAGTGTGTGACTCATCGTTGGTTGCAGGGCATTATTTTTGTTGTTGCTGTTATTCTTCCTGCCCACTTTGCCCAGTCCTGAGGACAGAGCCTGCCATATTCTCACTTGGGGAAACTGAGGCTTAGAGTAGAACCTGGTGTCCTGGCCTGGGTTTCTGCCTGCCTCCAACCCTTCCTCTTATTTTCAGGAGCTGAACTTGTCATTCTGTGAAATCAAGAGGGACGCTGCCCTGGCTGTTGCCGAGGCCATGGCAGACAAAACTGAGCTGGAGAAGCTGGACCTGAACGGTAGTCAGATGGGGGAGGCCTCTGCACAGGTCTGCTAGGCTGGCCCTGGCACCCCGGGCTGACTGCTCTTCCCTCCCCTTGAGCAGGCAACACCCTGGGAGAAGAAGGCTGTGAACAGCTTCAGGAGGTGCTGGAGGGCTTCAACATGGCCAAGGTGCTGGCGTCCCTCAGGTAGGCGGCCCCAGAGGTCGGGGTCAGGCCATTCCTTTCTTTCTTTTTCTTGAGACCGAGTCTTGCTCTGTTGCCCAGGCTGAAGTACAGTGGTGCTATCTCAGCTCACTGCAGCTTCCACCTCCTGGGTTCAAGCGATTCTCCTGCCTCGGCCTTCCAAGTAGCTGGGATTACAGGCACCCACCACCACACCTGGCCCCTTTATTTGTTTCTACTTGTATTTATTCAGAAATGTTGGTTGCAGCCGGGCGCGGTGGCTCAAGCCTGTAATCCCAGCACTTTGGGAGGCCGAGACGGGCGGATCACGAGGTCAGGAGATCGAGACCATCCTGGCTAACACTGTGAAACCCCGTCTCTACTAAAAAAATACAAAAAACTAGCCGGGCGAGGTGGCGGGCGCCTGTAGTCCCAGCTGCTCGGGAGGCTGAGGCAGGAGAATGGTGTAAACCCGGGAGGCGGAGCTTGCAGTGAGCTGAGATCCGGCCACTGCACTCCAGCCCGGGCGACAGAGCAAGACTCCGTCTCCAAAAAAAAAAAAGAAATGTTGGTTGCACTCCTGTTATGTACCAGGTCATACACTAGGCATCAGGGCTGTAAGGGTGGGACAGTCAGGTTTCTGTCTCGTGTCGGGGGAGACAGAATGAGTTGTCCATTCAGCAGAGGATCTCGTCCGGGCTGAGCGGGGCCACCCTGTAGAGCGGTGGAGTTGGGGAGGCCTCTGAAGGGGTGAGGCCAGATCCCATCCTGATGTGGTGGGGCCTGGGGAGTGATGGGGGTGGGAGGTGGGGGTAACCAGAAGGGGCTACACTCAGGATTGTTCTTAAGATGCTGACTCTAGAAAGGAAGAGACTGTGGGGCCTGGGGAGTCTACCTGGAGGTGAAGGTGGGTGACCGGGGAGTGGCCATCTTCTGGATCCAAGTCCGGTTGGGCCATCAGCACCTGGCTCCTTGTACTCCTCTCATCTCCAAGTCAGCCTCATTCATGCGTCAGATACTCAGTCGTGTCTCCTCGGTGCTAGGCCCTGAGCTGAGGCTGGGAACTGGGGACTCCGAGGTGGGCTGAACCTCACAGGTCCCACAGTCCCTCGGAAATGGACCAGTCTTCCTGTGGGGCAAGGACACCCCTACTCTTCTTCCTCCCCCACACCTGTAGCTTCCTGAGGTCATGTGGATATGGGCGCCCCCTGCCCTGGCATCTCAACCTGGGCAGTGTTCCTGCCAAGCCCTGGGCTCTGGGTGTGACAAAGCTGTCTTCGTTTTCTGTCTCCCCATGAAACCTGGGGCTCCTTGAGGACAGGAACAAGATGTGATTCTTTTTTGTGTCCACAGCCTGGATTTCTCTGTTGATCCACCTACCCCTGCCCTGGGAGCAGATGCTCCCACCCCACCAGGCTCTCTCCCGCCTGGCTGAGCTGAGGTCTCTGGGCTCATGGAGCCAGGCCTTGGAGCCAACCTGGGCTGCTGGGTAGAGAGGATCTGCTTCAGCCAGCTCTTTCTGCAGTGATGACGAGGACGAGGAGGAGGAGGAGGAAGGAGAAGAGGAAGAAGAGGAAGCCGAAGAAGAGGAGGAGGAGGAAGAGGAGGATGAGGAAGAAGAAGAGGAGGAGGAAGAGGAGGAGCCTCAGCAGGGAGGGCAGGGAGAGAAGTCAGCCACGCCCTCACAGAAGATTCTGGACCCTAACACTGGGGTGAGTTTCTATCATTTGCCACAATCAGAGCCCTGGTCCTGAGAACGTGAAATCCTGAGGTGCTTTCACAATGGGGTAGGGGGTGTCTCCTTAAGCACAGTAGCCACAAACATTTTTTTTTTTTTTTGATTGCATGATATTGAGTAAAAAAAAGAAAATGGTTCAGTGTAATGATAGTTACTTATATTTCTTTCTTTTTTCTTTTTTTCTTTTTTTTTTTTGAGATGGAGTCTCACTCTTGTCACCCAGGCTGGAGTGCAGTGGTGTGATCTCGGCTCACTGCAACCTCTGCCTCCTGGGTTCTAGCGATTCTCATGCCTCAGCCTCCCAAATAGCTGGGGTTACAGGTGCTTGCCGCCATGTCTGGCTAATTTTTTTTTTTTTTTTTTTTTTGAGACGGAGTCTCCCTCTGTCGCCCAGGCTGGAGTGCAGTGGCCGGATCTCAGCTCACTGCAAGCTCCGCCTCCCGGGTTTACGCCATTCTCCTGCCTCAGCCTCCCGAGTAGCTGGGACTACAGGCGCCCGCCACCTCGCCCGGCTAGTTTTTTGTATTTTTTTGTAGAGACGGGGTTTCACCGGGTTAGCCAGGATGGTCTCGATCTCCTAACCTCGTGATCCGCCCGTCTCGGCCTCCCAAAGTGCTGGGATTACAGGCTTGAGCCACTGCGCCCGGCCTATTTTTTTTTTTTTTTGAGACAGAGTCTCACTCTGTCGCCCAGGCTGGAGTGCAGTGGCGCGATCTCGGCTCACTGCAAGCTCCGCCTCCCGGGTTCACACCATTCTCCTGCCTCAGCCTCCCAAGTAGCTGGGACTACAGGCGCCCGCCACCATGCCCAGCTAATTTTTTATATTTTTAGTAGAGATGGGGTTTCACCATGTTAGCCAGGATGGTCTTGATCTGACCTCGTGATCCGCCCGCCTCGGCCTCCCAAAGTGCTGGGATTACACGTGAGCCACTGCACCCGGCCTCATCTGGCTAATTTTTGTATCTTTAATAGAGCCAGGGTTTTCCTGTGTTGGCTAGGCTGGTCTTTGTTTTACTCCTGACCTCAGGTGATCCACCCGCCTCAACCTCCCAAAGTGCTGGGATTACAGGTGTTGAGCCACAGCACCTGGCCATAATTACCTATATTTCTATTTATCCCAATATAAATGTCTATTTATAAGTAGCAGTGCTGCTGCATTATGTATAAGATATGCATAAGGATTTCTGAAAGAATAAACAAATAAGCATAAATAGAAATTCTAATTTTTTTTTTTCTCACCCACCAGAAGATTGTCTTGGTGACCCTTAGGAACTGCTCCCCCATTCCTGAGATGGTGGCTGGGCCGTGACCTGGCTTGGGCACTTGGTGTCTGGCCTGGGGCTGGTGGCATCAGGGCTGCCACACCTCCAGTTCGTTCATTTGCATTCCCTGTCAGGTTCCTAAGTAAAGCTCCTGGAGAACTTGGCTTTGGACAAGGACTCCCCACACTTACGCTTAATTGGGCTGCTTCTCTGGTTTACGGAAGCAATTAAACAAATGGCTAAGTGCGCCTCAATTCAGGTTTTTCTCTGGGCACCTCTGGTGCTAGCAGGGCTTACCCAGGCTGTAGGACTGGAATTCTGCGGGGACCCACTTTAGCCCCCATGTGCCTCTATAGTCATTTCTGGGGCACTGCGTGTCATGACGAGGATCCACTTGGTCGTATTTTTGAGTCCCAGGGAGGTGGCTTCCCCCTGACCCCAAAGGCTCCTGGACCAAGAGCCATCCAGAGCCAGCATCTCTAGGTGATGTTGATAGATGGGAAATGCGGCTGAGTGGGAGGAAGAATTCTAGACTTTGAGCCTAGATGGGCTGGAGTGAAGGGTGGATATGCTGGGTGTAGGGATGGGCACAGCTGGGTGTGGGGGAGTCTGGGGTCCGGAATTCTCCAGAGCCTCTGTGCCTCCACTTCCCAGGAGCCAGCTCCCGTGCTGTCCTCCCCACCTCCTGCAGACGTCTCCACCTTCCTGGCTTTTCCCTCTCCAGAGAAACTGCTGCGCCTGGGGCCCAAGAGCTCCATGCTGATAGCCCAGCAGGTAATAACCACACCTTGACCCCCACCCTGTACTTGCCATGGCTTCTGGAGCTGTTAGAGAAAAGGGACGAACAGCTCAGGAACCTGGGGGTGCGACACTGTCAGCTGGGGGCAGGGAGGCTTGGCCTGCCACTGTTATAACACACACAAATGTCCAGGGTATTTATAAGCCTCCAGGGGTTGCAAATGTTCCCTCCTCACTTGGCCTACAGAAAGTGCAGCCCGGCAGTTCCCATGCTGACTGGAGTTAGGGAATTTGCTCAAGACTCTTGCATGTGCCCACCCCCTCCTTGGCTTCTCTCTGCATGTTCTGTCAGCCCAGCTGCTTGGAGAACAACTCTGTTGCCCGGGGCCCCTTTGGGAGTGACGTGCCTATTGCAGGATGGGTGAGAACAACCCTATTGCCCAGGGCCCCTCTGGGAGTGGCGTGCCTGTTGCAGGATGGCACCCTCACTCCAGCCTAACTTGTTGGCTGGCTCATTCATTCATTCAGAGGTGATCTTTGGGGCATCCATTTTCTGTCAGGTACTGTATTTGGGCATGATTTTATTTAACCCTCTTGACAACTTGAAATGTAGACTTTGCTGCCCTTATTTTACAGATAAGAAAGCAGAGGCTCGGAGGTTATAGAGAAATAAAATGGGCGCACTCTCAGAGTTGGCTTCACATTTCGGCCAATTGCTTTGTTAGGTTTTGCCTGTATTCTTTGTTTCTTTTTCTTTT
This sequence comes from Rhinopithecus roxellana, assembly GCF_007565055.1. Classification (NCBI taxonomy): domain Eukaryota; kingdom Metazoa; phylum Chordata; class Mammalia; order Primates; family Cercopithecidae; genus Rhinopithecus; species Rhinopithecus roxellana. The sequence goes on along the minus strand of NC_044561.1, from coordinate 35,105,637 downwards.
TTTTTTTTTTTGAGACGGAGTCTTGCTCTGCCGCCCAGGCTGGAGTGCAGTGGCCGGCTCTCAGCTCACTGCAAGCTCCGCCTCCCGGGTTCACGCCATTCTCCTGTCTCAGCCTCCCCAGTAGCTGGGACTACAGGCGCCCGCCTCGTCGCCCGGCTAGTTTTTTGTATTTTTTAGTAGAGACGGGGTTTCACCGTGTTAGCCAGGATGGTCTCGATCTCCTGACCTCGTGATCCGCCCGTCTCGGCCTCCCAAAGTGCTGGGATTACAGGCTTGAGCCACCGCGCCCGGCCTTCTTTGTTTCTTTTAACATGATAAATAAGATGATGTAAGCCTTTTTGTGGCCTGTCACTTTGGTTTAACACCATTCATCACTTTCTTGTGCCCGTTAAACTCTTCTCATGATTTTTATTCCAATGCATGGATGTAGCACTTAAAAGCCAGGCACTATTTCTGGATGTTTTTTCCACTTTTCCCTGTTGTCAGTGAGGTTGAGGTAAACTTCTCTGCATGTGAATATCGTCTGCATCCTAGATTGTTTCTTCAAGTTCGATTACAAGATGGGGACCACTGGGTCCCTGAAATGATCTTTTTTCGTGTGTGAGACACTGTTTTGCTTTGTCACTCTGGCTGGAGTGCAGTGGTGCAATCATGGCTCAGTGCAACCTCAACCTCCTGAGCTCAAGAAGTCCTCCTGCCTCAGCCTCCCAAGTAGCTGAGACTGTAGGCACACACCACCACCCTTGGCTAGTTTTTTTCCTTTTTGTTGACATGGGGTCTTACTATGTTGCCCAGGCTGGTCTCAAACTTTTGGCCTCAAGCCATTCTCCCACCCAAAGTGCTGGGGTTACAGGCATTAGCCACTGCACCTGGCTGGGATGATTTTTCATCCTTGTTCATTCACTCATTCATTCCCTCTCTATGCTGCATATTTGCTTGCTGCAGGCCAAGTCCAAGCCAGATTCTGAAGGGACAGCATGGGGTAAGGCAGGACCTGTCCTTGCCTGCCAGGGGCCTGTGTACTGCCCACGCCTCTCCTAGCTAGTGGCAGAGCCCAGGGACATCTCCACCATGTGCCACAGGCCAACCATTGTCTCTTATGTCCTCAGACTGACACGTCTGACCCCGAGAAGGTGGTCTCTGCCTTCCTAAAGGTGTCATCTGTGTTCAAGGACGAAGCTGCTGTGAGGACGGCAGTGCAGGATGCAGTAGGTAATGTGGGCTGGGTGAGGCCGGGGTGCCCGCTGGCCCTTGATGCTCGTGAGGCCCTGGTGCCCTTTGTGGTCGCCGTCACTCATCAGCCCCAGTGCTGTCATGGGAACTGCTCTTTGGGACCCTGTGCTGCTCCTCCATCAGGGTCCTGCCATGGTCCTGCCGTGGAGCCAGCTGGGTGCTCGTCTCCCTGTTTCTCACCACTGAGAAACTGAGGCCTTTCTCAAATCCACACAGCCATATAGAGTTAGAACCCAGAGCCCACTCTAGGAAGGCCAGATAGTCACACCCGCAAGCCCGATGGACGCAGGTCTGTCGGGAGGAAGGATGCTGAGAACTGAGCCCTTGTCCGCACCTCAGAGCCTCTGTGCACATGTCCGTTCTACCTGGAGCTTCCCTGCACAGAGGACACTTTTCCCTGTAACATTATGGGGCCTTCTCGGAGCACCAGCCCACGTCCCTCCTGCCCTGTGGCAACCCTCTCCGCACCCTGTCTGTTTCCTCCATTCCAGCACCTGTCACCTTCCACCCTGTCTCCATGTGCTTGACTGAGGCAGAGGGGAGGAAGGGCCCTGAGGCAAGGGGTGCGGCTCCTGGAAAGGATAGAAAGGAGTGGAAGGACATGTGTGGTGCCTCTTCCTGGCCTCTACTGGAGGTGGCGTTAAAGTGGGGAGGGCAGCTCAGTGGGAAGTGAGGCTTGGAAGGAGGTGGGGGGGCCAGACACAAGCCTGCTCCCTGAGGGCCTGCCTGGGGGCATTTGTGGGAACAAGTTGCCCTAGTTCTGTTTCCCAGGAAGCCTAGCACAGTCCCTGCACATCCCCTCACCCTACCAAAATAACCTGAATCCTCCCCCAGTGGTGGCCTGCCTCAGGAACTCTCCACTCCCACGGTGTGAGGGGGGCACAGTGGGTGTCATCCCCACACCCATTTTACACCGGAGGCCAGGATGGGGAAGGGCCAGAGTGTCACAGCTGGTAGATGGACTGAGCCCATCCCCTGATGCCAACTGCCCCTCCCTCTGGTTCCTATGTCTCTGCCATCCCTCTTGTGTTCACCTCTTCGTCAGGGCAAGGAGGCAGGCGAGCCTGTGTTTGCGTGGTGTGGGGGGAGCCCTGGGTGCCTTGGCCCAGCGCTCGGCCATAGCCAGCAGCCTGCCCCTGCTGCTTCTGCCCTACAGATGCCCTGATGAAGAAGGCTTTCAGCTCCTCGTCCTTCAACTCCAGCGCCTTCCTCACCAGGCTCCTTGCACACATGGGTCTACTCAAGGTGAGGCCGGAAGGAGCAGCAGGCCCGGGAGGGAGGTGGGCGGGGTCTGCACAGAAGCTGCCCCAGCCATGCCTGCCAGCCTCCCTCACCTCGAGTCCTGAGCCGTCTCACCCGCTGGGCCCTGAGGCCTGAGTCCACCCCAGCAGCCTCGGTCTTCATGGTGAGGTTCCGGCTGGACTCAGTTGTGAGCGCTGCCCGCAGAGTCTGGATGGTGGAGTCCAGGGGCCACCCAGGTGACCTTGAAGCTCACCCTGCGTTTTGCTGTGTTCCCCTCACAGAGTGAAGATAAGGTCAAGGCCATTGCCAACCTGTACGGCCCCCTGATGGCACTGAACCACATGGTGCAGCAGGACTATTTCCCCAAGGCCCTTGCCCCCCTGCTGCTGGCATTCATCACCAAGTGAGTGTGGCCTTGGTGTCCTTCTGCCGGTGCCTGTCCTCTCAGGCTTCTCTGGCCAGGTCCAAAGGCCTCCAGTCCCAGGAGGTCCAGCCCAGCCAGCCTGCTGGCCCTGCTCAGGTGCACGAGAGGCCCTCATGCCTCCTGGGATCTCAGCATCGGTGTTGGAGTCTCACTACCCTTGGGAGGCCCGCTCCCCTCTGCCCAGCTGAGGATAGTGGGGCTCAGGGACAGTGAGAGAGGAGACATGTAACGCCCCCATTTTGCCGATGAGGGAAGGAGCACCGGGTTGGTTAAAGAGTTTCCCTTGGTCCCACACTAGGAAGAGGCTGGGCCAGTGTCCAGACCCATGTCTGTGAGCGAGGTGCTATGCGTGATGACATCTCTGGAGGTGCTTTTTGTCCATGCTTACAGTAGTGCAGGCCAAAGGGGCCGGGTCACACTAGGCTCTGCAGCCCCAGGCCCTCTCCTGGGGACACACATTGACCCGGGAGCCGCCAAAATGCCCAGCAATGTAGGAACCTTGGCCTTGTTCTGGAGGGTCCTGGGGAGTCCTGGGGCGTTGATGGGGTGATGGGCACAGTCAAGTAACAGAGCCAAGGCCCCACCAGGGAGGGGGCGGGAGGCTTGCCCCGTGCACCCTCACGGGGCCCTGTGTGGCCCCTGGCCAACCTATGGCTTTCATCAGGCCTCAGTCTCCCCATTTGCCCAACTGGAGGGTTAGGTGAGATTGTCTCCAAGCGCCCTGACCAGCCACATTTCCAGTCAGTCGGCGCCATCCGGGGGAAGTGGGGCAGGTAGAGGAGCAAGAAAGTCCCTTTGCTGGGGGATCCCAGAGCCCACCAGCCGAGGCAGGATGCTTGGTGCATGTGGGGAGGCGGGGCTGGTGGAGTGTGAGCAGCCCTGACCACCGCAGCGTCTGGAGTGTCTGTCTGCACGGCGCTGTCTCCTTAGCCAGGCCTTACCTTCTGGCCGCATGCCCCCCACCCAGACCACTCCTTGGGCTGCAGCTGGACTGGCCTTGGTGAATGATAGATCTCATTGTCCCCCTCCTCTGCCAGGGGCCAGGTCAAGCCTCACTTTGAATCTTGTGGTGGCCACAGCCTCACCCTCACCCCACCCCACTCCACCCCAGCACAGTGTGCGCCCCCGAACCCCTTTCCACAGCAGTGCCATTGCTGCGGTGCCGAGCTTTGTCCATGCTGTCCAGAGCTTGTTTGGCCAGTGGCCCCAGCCCCTGCCTGCACCTGCACCCGAGTCCTTTGTGTCCTTCCTACTCCCTGGTCAGAGTGGTTCCCTCTGCATCTCTGGCAGCCCCTGTGCTATCCTAAGTTTGGGCATGAGCCCCTCGGCCTTGTTAGAGCAGAATGCCTTTTCCCAGCTTGTTGCCCAGCCTCCAGCACAGGCCTCAGTCTCCCCCAGGTCGTGTCCGAGGTGACGGATTAACTATGTAGTAACATGCACAGCCCCTCTTCCCTCAGCTCCCAGCCAAATTGTCTGGGATCCCAGGCCTGGCACAGATCCTGGCCTGTTCATCGGCTACAGGCCAGAGGTGTTGTCAGGCCTGGTCCTGGCTGCGTCCCACACGTGCCCAGTCCCCCAGAGTCTTGCCTCAGTTTCTTTCTTTGCAGTGAAACTAATGATATTGAGGGCAACAATGGGGAGCTCAGGCACAGTGGCTCCTATCTGTAATCCCAGCACTTTGGGAGGCTGAGGCAAGATCACTTGAGCCCAGGAGTTCAAGGCCAGCCTCGGCAACATTGGGAAACCCCGTCTCTACAAAAAATACAAAATTAGCCGGGTATGGTGGTGTGTATCTGTGGTCCCAGCTACTTGGGAGGCTGAGGCAGGAGGATCACCTGAGCCTGGGAAGTCGAGGATGCAGGGAGCCATGATTCCAGGACTGTACTCCAGCCTGGGCAACAAAGAGAGACCCTGTCTCAAGAAAAAAACCACCAAAAAACAATGGCTAGCCATTTACTTATGACCCAGATTGGACTCCAGTGGGCCAGTCATGTGAGGCCACTGGCAGCCAGTGAGGATTCCCTGGCCTATGTCTGCTGGAAGGGCCCTTGAAGAGCCTGGCTGAGGTGGGGCTGTGTTGTGGCCAGCTCTGGGCTGTGTGGTCTTGGGTGCCTGCCTCTCACCCCTCCTACCCCCACCCACAACGTGCAGAAGGCAGGGGCTAATGTCTCCCTTGCTGAGTCATTGTGCAAATTAACAAAAATGAGTCTGGTACTAAAATGGCCCCCACACTTGGAAAACGGGGGCCAAGAGGCATCCATCCCACCTGCTGACCCTTCTTTCCCCGCAGGCCCAACAGCGCCTTGGAATCCTGCTCCTTTGCCCGCCACAGTCTGCTGCAGACACTGTACAAGGTCTAGATTCAAAGCCTCTCCCATCCCTTGGCCTGGACCAGTAAGCTGGGGAGGGACTCGGAGGAACTGAGGCACAACCCACACCGTTGCCTTGGACAGGACTCTGGCCAGAAGCAGGGCGGGTCTGTGTCCCGTGTGTCCTGTCAGTCCCCTGAGTATGTGTGTAGGTGTGGTGCGCATGCAGGTCTGTGCCTCCTGTCGGGATTTGGGTTTGAACGCCTCTCTGCTGGCCTGGCTCTGCTCTGTTGTGGGGAGTTGGCACCCAGGGTAAAGGGCTGTGAGCTGCTCCGCCATTAAAACTCACCTTCACCTGACGGCGCTCTGCTGATCTCCGCCTGGGCCCTGATGGCTGTCCCCACCCACCTGCCTTCCAGCCCGGCTCCCTGGCGGAGCCAGAGCCCGAGGAGTTGTCCGCGTGCTGTCCTTCCCCTCTGTGTTGTGACTGGGCTGTTTCCTGCCCTGCCAGGGGCTGCTTCTTGTCACCAAGCCCTGGTCCTGCAGCAGCTGTCCTCCCCACCATCCATGCCACTGTGCTGAGCGCTCAGCCTGAAGAGCAGAGAATGCCATGGGTGGGACTGTGGGGGTGGCATCGTGGGGCTGTTGGCACAGGGCAACCCTGGGCCCTATGCCGTGTGGACAGGCAGACACCAGATTGTCCAGGAGCAGGAGCTGCTGGAACTGCGCTGGCCCCGGACCTAGTGGACCCTCTCCTGGCTGCTGAGATGTTGTCTGTGACTGGCCCGGGGGCCAAGCTGGAGGGGGTGTGTTGACAACCCAAAGCTGTTGTCCAGTCTGGGGAGGGAGGGGCAGGGTCCCCAATGTCCGAGCCGTATCTGGACGCTGCTCTTAAAGAACCTCCTGGGGCAGGGGAGCAGTGGGGTCTGGACTGGGCAGATGCTGTACAATCTCCCTACGCGCCCGTGACTGCCCCATGCTTTCCCCTTTGTGTTCTGTGTGTGTCTGGGCTGTGCCCGGGGGCTTCACAAATAAAGTCATGTGTACAGCTTCAGAGACTCAAATTCTGACCTAAAGCGGGATAGTCTCGGGGGCTGTCATACGTAGAGTCCCACCGCGGCAGAGCACACGGCCCCACGGCAGTCTGTGAGGGCAGTCAGCCCTGCGAAGGGCCCGGCCTCGGCCTCAGGCCACCACCTGGGCAGTGGCAGTCCTGAATGAGGACCCATTTTCCTGCCTGGCCACACCTCACCCAGCGCCCTGCCTTTGGGCTGCAGCTCTCTTGGCTCCTGCGTTGCTCCTTCACTATGGCAGCCACCTCCCTTGGGGTCCTTTGCTCCACTGCCACATATGTGAGGGCAGCCCAGCCAACCTTCCTTACCTCCTGCCCTATGCCATATGTGTGCTTGGGGAGCCCATGTCCCCCACAAATGGCCTCCAAGAAGAAGTCCCTCGGCCAGGCGTGATGGCCCATGCCTGTAATCCTAGCACTTTGGGAGGCTGAGGAGGGTGGATCACGAGGTCAGGAGATTGAGACCATCCTGGCCAACGTGGTGAAACCCCGTCTCTACAAAGAAATACAACAAAAATTAGCCGGGCGTGGTGGCGGGCGCCTGTAGTTCCAGCTACTTGGGAGGCTGAGGCAGGAGAATAGTGTAAACGTGGGAGGCGGAGCTTAGAGTGAGCTGAGATTGCGCCACTGCACTCCACCCTGGGCGACAGAGCAAGACTCCGTCTCAAAAAAAAGGAAGTCCCTCCAGGGTTTCTTAGGGGGCAATATTTTCTCATTGGCAGTCGACCACATAGGTGACCAGGTGGCAGAGGGTAGTGCCGGCCCTGCCCCCGTCCTCTGTGTGAGTTGATACGGTAAGGGGTGGGTGCAGGGCTGGTGTTAAGTTTTGATATATGTTACAACGTGGATGAACTTTGAAAACATAACGTTAAATGAAATAAGCCAGACACAACAGGACAAATATGATTCCATTTAGATGAGGCATCTAGAATAAGCAAATTCAGAGACAAGAAGGTAGAGGTTGCCAGGGCTAGGGGAAGGGTGGAATAGGGAGTGAGGCTGAGAACAGATTCTCTAGGATGATGAAGATGTTCTGGAAATGGAGAGTGGTAATGGTTGCATAACATTGTGAATGTACTTAATGCCACTGAATTGTAGACATAAAAATGGTTAAAATGATAAATTTTATGTGTTAATATATTTTACGTCAGTTAATTAAAAAAAAATTAGCAAAATTATAGATCTTCACCCGGGCACGGTGGCTCACGCCTGTAATCCCAGCACTTTGGGAGGACAAGGAGGGCAGATCACTTGAGCCCAGGAGTTCAAGACTGGCCTGGCCAACAGGGCGAAACCCCATCTCTACTAAAAATACAAAAATGAGCCGGGTGTGGTGATGCACGCCTGTAGTCTCAGCTACTTGGGAGTCTGAGGTGGGAGGATCACCTGAGCCCAGGAAGTCCAGGCTGCAGCAAGCCATGATTGTGCCACTGCACTCCAGCATGAGTGACAGAACAAGACCCTGTCTCAAAAAATAGCTTGTAGGAGAGAGTGTAGGTGAGTATCTTCAAGGCCTTAGGAGTAAGGAAAAGATGTTTGCCATTATTGTGGGATGTTCATACAATGGAAACGATGTAGCAGTGAGAACAGGTTTCTCTTTTATCAAAATATTCATTAAGGAGTACAAAGGCAACTTACAGACAGGGAGAAAATAATTGCCCACACTCACTCTGTATATATAAATGGGTGTGGGGGGGATAACTTTTTTTTCAAACAGGGTCTCATGTTGTCCAGCTTCTATCTTGGCTCACTGCAGCCTCTACCTCCTGGGCTCAGGTGATCCTCCCACCCCAGCCTCCCAAGCAGCTGGGACTATAGGCACATGCCACCACACCTGGCCAATGTTTTGTATTTTTAGTAGAGACGAGGTGTTGCTATATTGCCCAGGCTGGGAGAATTTCTATAAATAAAAGACAATGGGAAAAAGCAAAAAGCTCAAATGGGCACTTTACAAAAAGCATGTGAAAAGGTGCTTAATTTCATTAGGCTTCAGAGAAACATAATCCCAGTGTGACACTCTTCTGCCCGCACTAGAATGGCTAAAATACAAAAGACAGTACCAAGGTTGGTGAGGATTTGGGGCAGCTGGAGTGGCTGGCGGATGTGTAAGTTGGTACAACCTTTTTTTTTTTTTTTTTCTGAGACAGGGTCTTGCCATGTCACCCAGGCTGGAGTGCAGTGGTGCGATCACAGCTCACTGCACCCTCGACCTGCCGGGCTCACTCAGTCTTCCCGCCTCAGCCTCCCAAGTAGCTGGGACGATGTCACAAGCCACCATCAGGCTGGTCTCGAACTCTTGGGGCTCAAGACCTCCTGCCTCAGCTCACTTAACAGGCATGAACCACCATGCCCAGTTACAGTGTTCTTTCTTTTTTTTTTTTTTATTTTTATTTTTATTTTTTATTTTTGGAGACGGAGTGTTGCTTTGTCTCCCAGGCTGGACTGCAGTGGCCGGATCTCAGCTCACTGCAAGCTCCGCCTCCTGGGTTTACGCCATTCTCCTGCCTCAGCCTCCCGAGTAGCTGGGACTACAGGCGCCCGCCACCTCTCCCGGCTAGTTTTTTGTATTTTTTTAGTAGAGACGGGGTTTCACCGTGTTAGCCAGGATGGTCTCGATCTCCTGACCTCGTGATCCGCCCGTCTCCGCCTCCCAAAGTGCTGGGATTACAGGCTTGAGCCACTGCGCCCGGCCTACAATGTTCTTTCTAATAAACTCATGCTGGAAACAACCCAAATGCCCATCACTAGATGAATGGGTAAACTACTTGTGGTACGGTGAGGTACCAAGAAGGCAGGAATGGTCTGCCCAAAAAGAAATACTTGAGCATTGACATTGTTTGGAATTGCCAGCACATGATAATAAAAAGCTGACGAACTTTAAGTCAGTTCCATTGTATCTCACTTCTCCACCGACAGACAGTACACCACTTATTGTCTGCATCGTGGGCAGATCGCCTCCCGCCCCTGCCCCATGCTACTGTTGTCATATATTTATAGAGTGGAAGGCTGGAATGCTGTATTTAAAAGAAAAAAAAAAAAAAACATTTAAAATAGATGAAGCCAGGTGCAGGCTCACAGCTGTAATCCTAGGACTTTGGGAGGCTAAGGCGGGTGGATCACTTGAGGTCAGGAATTTGTGACCTGCCTGGCCAATGTGGTGAGACCTGTCTGTACTAATAATACAAAAGTTAGCTGGGTGTGGTGGCAAATGCCTGTAATCCCAGCCACTCGGGAGGCTGAAGCAGAATTGCTTGAACCTGGAGGCAGAGGTTGCAGTGAGCCGAGATCACGCCACTGTACTCCAGCCTGGGCAACAAGAGCTAGACTCCGTCTCAAAACAAAAAACAAAAATGGGCCGGGCGCGGTGGCTCAAGCCCGTAATCCCAGCACTTTGGGAGGCCGAGACGGGCGGATCACGAGGTCAGAAGATCGAGACCATCCTGGCTAACACGGTGAAACCCCGTCTCTACTAAAAAATACAAAAAAAAAAAACTAGCCGGGCGAGGTGGCGGGCGCCTGTAGTCCCAGCTACTCGGGAGGCTGAGGCAGGAGAATGGCGTAAACCCGGGAGGTGGAGCTTGCAGTGAGCTGAGATCCGGCCACTGCGCTCCAGCCGGGGCGACAGAGCGAGACTCCGTCTCAAAAAAAAGAAAAAAAAAAAAAATATATATATATATATATAAAAAACTAGCCGGGTGAGGTGGCGAGCGCCTGTAGTCCCAGCTACACGGGAGGCTGAGGCAGGAGAATGGCGGGAACCTGGGAGGCGGAGCTTGCAGTGAGCTGAGATATGGCCACTGCACTCCAGCCTGGGAGACAGAGCGAGACTCCGTCTCAAGAAAAAAAAAAAATGAATCTAACATAATGTTGAGTGAAAAAAGCCAGACACAGCCAGGTGCAGTGGCTCATGCCTGTAATCCCAACACTTTGGGAGGCTGAGGCAGGAGGATCACTTGTGCCCTGGAGTTCAAGACCAGCCTGGACAACATAGCAAGACCCCAACTCTACAACAAATTTTAACATTAGCTGTAGGTGGCAGTGCGCATCTGGAGGTCTCAGCTGCTTGCGAGGCTGGTATGTTGAGGCCGCAGTGAGCCATGATCACACCTGGACAACGGTGAGACCCTGTCTCAAAAAAAAGGATGAAAGAGCAACACTGAAGTTCCATTGATTGGAATTTGCCAAGCAAAACAAAGCACAAAGCAGATGTCTGTGTGGCATGGCACTATTTCTTTTTCAAAAACGTTACTGCAGGGCTGGGTGCAGTGACTCACGCCTGTAATCCCAGCACTTTGGGAGATCAAGGTGGGCAGATCACTTGAGGTCAGGAGTCCGGGACCAGCCTGACCAACACGGTGAAACCCCGTCTCTACTAAAAATGCAAAAATTAGCCAGATATAGTGGCACACACCTGTAATCCCAACTACTTGGGAGGCTGAGGCATGAGAATCATTTGAACCAGGGAGATGGAGGTTGCTTTGAGCCGAGATCACGCCACTGCACTCCAGCCTGGGTGATAAAGTGAGACTCTCTCATAAAACAAAAAAACCCTGCAGTCTAGGAAAAGTACACACAAATGTTCATTGTTTTACATATATAAATATCACACACATTTATATATATATATATATATATATTTTTTTTGAAACGGAGTCTCGCTCTGTCGCCCGGGCTGGAGTGCAGTGGCCGGATCTCAGCTCACTGCAAGCTCCGCCTCCCGGGTTTACGCCATTCTCCTGCCTCAGCCTCCGCAGTAGCTGGGACTACAGGCGCCCGCCACCTCGCCCGGCTAATTTTTTTTTTTATTAGTAGAGACGGGGTTTCACCATGTTAGCCAGGATGGTCTCGATCTCCTGACCTCGTGATCCGCCCGTCTCGGCCTCCCAAAGTGCTGGGATTACAGGCTTGAGCCACCGCGCCCGGCCTATATTTTTATTATATATAAAAATATAAACACATAAGTGCGTGCTTACACACACACACACACACACACACACATATATATATATATATATATATATATTTTTTTTTTTTTCTTTTCTCTTGAGACAGAGTTTGTGTTGCCCAGGCTGGTCTCAAACTCCTGGGCTCAGGTGATCCTCCCACCTCAGCCTCCCAAAGTGCTGAGATTACAAGTGTGAGCCACTGTGCCTGGCCCCTGTTTCCAATGAAAGGAAACAAACAATAATGGAAGATACAATTCCATCAGAAACGGGAATCTGAAAAATTGTAAGATATATAAACATTGGCCATGGTCTGGATGTATTATTTAAAAAGCAAACATGAGCCTGGGAAGATGCGTATTTGGATATTCTTTGCAATATTGTTTGTAAATAGCAAAAAATTAGAGGTAGCCAATGTCCAAGATGAATGGTTAAGTCAATGTGATGCGTTCACACAGTGGAATACTGTAGCGCAGAATAAATGAGATTCTGAAGAATCAATTCGGATAACTCCCAGTAAGCCGAGGTTAAGTGAAAACATTGAATGTCTAGAGTCCTGTATGCCCAGTATTAAACAATGTATGTAAATGCATAAGCACAAACAGATGGAAGGAAAGGGCCACCTGTTCTGGAGCACCCACTGTGTGCCAGGTGCGGGCCTGAACCCCCACTGTGACCGCAGAGCTACTTATTAATGGGATGTGTTTTTCAGAGACTAGGAAGCAGCCTCTGGGAGGGCAGCCCACATGGCAGGAGGGAGCCCAGGACTGCTGACTCCCGGGCCACTGCTGGTGCACCCCTCCTGTCGGACTGGCCCAAGGATTCGGGCCGGGCCTCCATCCTGGGCTGGGGCAGGCAGGAGGCCCTGTAACTCCAGCCGCTGCTCCCGCCCGCTGCCCGCCCCTCCTTCACCTCAGCCTGGGGAAGTCTGGCTTGCCTGGTCCTCCGACAATGCCTCCCATTCAGCCCTGTCCCAGCTGCCAGGCCTGCGGGCTGCGGAGGGGGGCTCCCACCAGGCGGGGACAGCTTTTCCCTGCGCTGCGCCTCCAGGCTGGACCAGCAGTTCCAGGCAGCATGGAGGGGTGAGTCTTTGGGCCCAATGGTGCAAGGGGGGGTTCAGAGCAGCTGAGCGGCCTCAGGTAAGTCTCTGCCCCTCTCTGGGCCTCTGGAGAGGCTGGCGGGCAGGGGCTCTGGGGCCTTCCTGGGATTCTCCAGGAAAGGGGTCTCCCAAGGTGGACTCCGAGACACATGTGACAATGTGGCCGCTGCCGGGGACTGGTCCTCCGGGGCTTGTCTGAGAGCCCAGCAGTGGTCCCTGTGTTCTGAATGCTTGTCGCTTCAGCAATCTGTCCCCATGGGTCCCCTCCTTGGCCTGCCCTGAAGCACAGCCTTCACCATAGGCTCTGGAGAAGCCCCCAACTCCAAGGCAGGGACTGGAGCCTGGGACCCAAAGGAGACCCCAAAACACGACAATCCAGGGAGCAGCGAGAGGGAGGCTCCTGGGGGCCGGGGACCAGCCCAGCGATGGGGAGAGGCCATGCCTGACACAGGCTGAGAACAGAGGGGCCAGCTGGGCAGGGGAGGTGAGCCTATCATCCTAGCGCTTTGGGAGGCCAAGGTGGGACAATTACTTGAGGCCAGGAATTCAAGACCAGCCTGGGCAACATAGCGAGACCCTGTCTCTACCAGAAATAAAAAATTAGCCAAATGTGGTGGTCAGTGCCTGTAGTCCCAGCTACTCAAGAGGTCGAGACCAGAGGATCAGTTTAGCCCAGGAGGTGAAGGCTGCAGTGAGCCACTGTACTCCAGACTCCAGCTTGGGCAACAGAGCAAGGTTTGTCTCTATTTAAACAAAACAAAGCAAAAAAAATGCTCAAGGACCCAGACTGGATGCCTCCCTCCCTTCCGGTGGGCACCATTATGCTCCTGCTACCTGGGAGCTGGCATCGTATCAGTCGGAGGCTGCTTCTGAGCCTGCCCTGGACCAGAGCCTCACCACAGCCCGAGTACATGCTCTGAACTGGAGTCATTCTCAGTCAGCAAGTCCTCACTGAGCCACTGGGCAGAAAGGCAAAGGGACTCACCAGGTCACTTGTCTGACCATAAACATTGGCCATGGTCTGGATGTATTATTTAAAAAACATGAGCCTGGGAAGATGCGTATTTGGATATTATTTGCAATATTGTTTGTAAATAGCAAAAAATTGGAGGTAGCCCGTGTCCAAGCTGGATGGCTAAGTCAATGTGATACATTTACACATTTCTCCGTTTCCTCCCATGTAAAACAGGACTAATCATAGGACCTCCACTGTGTGGGGGGTGGGGAGCAGGGAGGCTCAGGGTGATGGACACTTTCCTGGGCCCAGAGGAGGAGGCTCTGAGGGGTTTTCGGGGCAGGAGCTGCACTGTGGCTGGGACTAAGTGAGGGACAGCATGTGGCCTCAGCCCCTGTGCACAGCAGACTCTCCCTCCCGGTCCCAGGCCCCGGAGCTCCACCCATGTCTCCTTGGTGCTGCGGCTGCTTGTACTTCTGCTGCTGGGCCCAGCTAGGCAGGCCGCCGCCCAGCGATGCCCACAGGCCTGCATCTGTGACAACTCCAGACGGCACGTTGCCTGCCGGCACCAGAACCTCACTGAGGTGCCAGACGCCATCCCTGAGGTCAGCAGGGAAGGAGCATGGGCACAGAGTGGCAGTGGGGCAGGGTGGGGTGCAGAGGGAGGAGCCTGGGCTGGGCACCAGTTGATGTGCCACTGCCTGCCCGGGAGACCTTGGCAAGTTACTTCTCTTTGAGCCTTAGTTTATAGGTCTGTAAAATGGGAATAATAAAAAGCAGTAACAGGGAGATGATCTATTTAAAATCCTTACTGTGTGAATGGAATAAGTAGGTGACCCAGAGATCAATACTGAATTCACTGCAGATGCTGTGGTGGAGAGGTGGGGCTGTGGCAGGGTGAGGTGTGGTCTCTGCGGAGTCATCAGCTAGTGGAGGAGAGACAGCGAGGAGGCAGGGACAGCCAGTGTGAAAAGTGCCACAGTGGGTGATGCCCAGGGCACTGGAGAGGAAGGCTTCCTGGAGGAGGTGTCAGGGTTCGGATGAAGAGAAATACGGGAAAGGTGACAGGAGAGAAGGGTGTTCCGGGGAAGGAGCAGCACTTGCAAAGGCGGGGGTCCCTGCCTGGCTCAGCCCCACTTTCCCCTCGCCGTCCCCAGCTGACCCAGCGGCTGAACCTGCAGGGCAATTTGCTGAAGGTGATCCCCGCAGCCGCCTTCCAGGGCCTGCCTCACCTCACACACCTGGACCTGCGCCACTGCCAGGTGGAGCTGGTGGCCGAGGGCGCCTTCCGTGGCCTGGGCCGCCTGCTCCTGCTCAACCTGGCCTCCAACCACCTGCGTGAGCTGCCCCAGGAGGCGCTGGACGGGCTGGGCTCGCTGCGGCGGCTGGAGCTGGAGGGGAACGCACTGGAGGAGCTGCGGCCGGGGACGTTCGGGGCACTGGGTGCGCTGGCCACGCTAAACCTGGCCCACAACGCCCTGGTCTACCTGCCCGCCATGGCCTTCCAGGGGCTACTGCGCGTCCGCTGGCTGCGGCTGTCGCACAACGCGCTCAGCGTGCTGGCCCCCGAGGCCCTGGCTGGCCTGCCCGCCCTGCGACGGCTCAGCCTGCACCACAACGAGCTCCAGGCTCTGCCCGGCCCGGCCTTGTCCCAGGCCCGCGGCCTGGCCCGTCTGGAGCTGGGCCACAACCCGCTCACCTACGCGGGCGAGGAGGACGGGCTGGCGCTGCCCGGCCTGCGGGAGCTGCTGCTGGACGGCGGGGCCCTGCAGGCCCTGGGTCCCAGGGCCTTAGCGCACTGCCCGCGCCTGCACACCCTTGACCTCCGCGGGAACCAGCTAGACACCCTGCCCCCGCTGCAGGGTCCGGGCCAGCTGCGCCGGCTGCGGCTGCAGGGGAATCCGCTGTGGTGCGGCTGCCAGGCGCGGCCCCTACTCGAGTGGCTGGCGCGGGCGCGCGTGCGCTCGGACGGCGCGTGCCGGGGGCCGCGGCGCCTGCGGGGCGAGGCTCTGGACGCCCTGCGGCCCTGGGACCTGCGCTGCCCGGGGGACGCGGCGCAGGAAGAGGAAGAGCAGGAGGAGCGGGCTGGGCCCGGGCCCCGAGCCCCTCCGCGCGACCCTCCGCGCGGCCCGGGGGAGGACCGGGCAGTCGCGCCCTGCCCTCGCGCCTGCGTGTGCGCCCCCGAGTCCCGGCACAGCAGCTGCGAGGGCTGCGGCCTGCAGGCGGTGCCCCGCGGCTTCCCCAACGACACCCTGCTCCTGGACCTGAGGCGGAACCACTTCCCCTTGGTGCCCCGAGCGGCCTTCCCCGGCCTGGGCCACCTGGTGTCGCTGCACCTGCAGCACTGCGGCATCGCGGAGCTGGAGGCGGGCGCCCTGGCGGGGCTGGGCCGCCTGATCTACCTGTACCTCTCCGACAACCAGCTCGCAGGCCTCAGCGCTGCTGCCCTTGCAGGGGTCCCCCGCCTCGGCTACCTGTACCTGGAGCGCAACCGTTTCCTGCAGGTGCCAGGGGCTGCCCTGCGCGCCCTGCCCAGCCTCTTCTCCCTGCACCTACAGGACAACGCTGTGGACCGCCTGGCACCCGGAGACCTAGGGGGAACACGGGCCTTGCGCTGGCTCTACCTGAGTGGAAACCGTATCACCGAAGTGTCCCCTGGGGCGCTGGGCCCAGCTCGGGAGCTGGAGAAGCTGCACCTGGACAGGAATCAGCTGCGAGAGGTGCCCACTGGCGCCTTGGAGGGGCTGCCTGCCCTCCTGGAGCTGCAGCTCTCGGGCAATCCACTCAGGGCCTTGCATGACGGGGCCTTCCAGCCTGTGGGCAGGTCGCTGCAGCACCTCTTCCTGAACAGCAGTGGCCTGGAGCAGGTGGGCACTGGGCATGCGGTGGGAGTTGGTGCGGGAGGCGGCACAAGGCCACAGGCAGCCTGTATTCTCTCAATAAGCATTTGCCAGCCCCTTGGTGCCAGGTCTCAGGCTGGGCACAGGGACCCTGAGATGAACCAGTACTGCCTCTGCCGGTGTGAGTGACAGTCCAGGCACAACTCAGGCCACACAGGGTGCCTGCACAGGAGGGCGTTGCTGGAGCATAGAGGAAGGAGGAATTTGGGACCATGGGGTCATCTACTGTTTGTACATATTGAGAGCCCCCAAGAGGCTTTGCCATTATTGGGTGATGGGGTGGACCATGAACTGGGCACCTGGGTGACTTGGACAGAGCAAGTGCTTTGACATCAGACCAGCCTGGGCTTTGACCCGGCACTGCACTTCTTGGCTGGACCATCTTGGACTCTCCAGCTTCTCTTCTGCTGAGGGAAGATGGGGCTTCCTTCCAGACTTGGGGGTGGGACAGGTCTGCCAGGAGCTCACACTGGGGCCTGGCAACTCCTTGCAGATTTCTCCTGGGGCCTTTTCAGGCCTGGGGCCCGGGCTCCAGAGCCTGCACCTGCAGAAGAACCAGCTTCGGGCCCTGCCTGCCCTGCCCAACCTCAGACAGCTGGAGCTCATCGACCTCAGCAGCAATCCCTTCCACTGTGACTGCCAGCTGCTTCCGCTGCACAGGTGGGCACCCCCACCTAGACCTCCAGCCAGAGACCACCCAGCCACTCTTGGTCAAGCCCCTGTCATCTCCCTGGGCACACTATGTCCATGCCCATCTGAGCAGCTTGGGGGGAGGGGCAACTCCCACGAGAGCCAGGCATGTACGAGCCCTTTCCAGGGTCAGTTACCCTTCCTGGGGAGGCTGGGGGTGGACTTCTCTGGGCCTTGATTTCATCATCTGTAAAGTAGGAATAGTATCTGCTCTGCCCAGCAGTCTGGGACCTAATACGCAGGCCAAGCCACTTTACATAATTACATAAGAAAGTCACAGGAGGCCAGGGATGGTGGTTCATGCCTGTAATCCCAGCACTTTGGGAGGCCAAGGCGGGCGGATCACCTGATGTCAGGAGTTTGAGACCAGCCTGGCCAACATGGTGAAACTCTGTCTCTACTAAAAATACAAAAATTAGCTGGGCATGGTAGTGGGTGCCTGTAGTCCCGGCTACTTGGGAGGCTGAGGCAGGAGAATCGCTTGAACCTGGGAGGTAGAGGTTGCAGTGAGCCAAGATAGCGCTACTTCACTCCAGCCTGGGCTACAGAGTGAGACTCCATCTCAAAAAAAAAAAAAAAGATCACAAGAGGCCTGGAGTCCTGCAGACCTGGGCTCCAGTCCTGGCTCTGCCATTTACCACCTAACTCTTTTTTTTTTTTTTTTTTGAGACGGAGTCTCGCTCTGTCGCCCAGGCTGGAGTGCAGTGGCCGGATCTCAGCTCACTGCAAGCTCCGCCTCCCGGGTTTACGCCATTCTCCTGCCTCAGCCTCCCAAGTAGCTGGGACTACAGGCACCCGCCAACTCGCCCGGCTAGTTTTTTGTATTTTTTAGTAGAGACGGGGTTTCGCCGTGTTAGCCAGGATGGTCTCGATCTCCTGACCTCGCGATCCACCCGTCTTGGCCTCCCAAAGTGCTGGGATTACAGGCTTGAGCCACCGCGCCCGGCCAACCACCTAACTCTTCAAGCCCCATAACCTTTCCTGCCCATCTGTAAAAAGGGGGGATGTAGTATCTAACCTCATGATGGTTGTTGTAAGAATGAAATTAGCATACGAAGTCGATTTGAACGGTGTCTGCTATGTTGTAAGCCCTCTGTTTATTATTACTATTATTTTCCCCTTTTTACAAAGAAGGGGTCGGAGGCTTGAAGTGGCTTGTAGGGCACATAATTGGTGAGCCGCCAAGATTCTCAGCAGAGCCTGCTGTCACCCATAGGCCCCACCACTCCCAAAGTCCTGGTGGCCTCCTTAACCTCCTCAGTAAAGCTGGCAAATGCTTGTTGAGCGAATGCACGCTGCCTGTGGCCTTGTGCTGCCTTCTGCACCAACCCTGCCCCACACCCAGTGCCCACCTGGCTCCAGGCCACTGAAGCAAAGTCAGCACAGCCAGCTCCCCAGCTCTCTCTTCTCTTCAGGTGGCTCACTGGGCTGAACCTGAGGGTAGGCGCCACCTGCGCCACCCCTCCCAGTGCCCGTGGCCAGAGGGTGAAGGCTGCAGCTGCTGTCTTTGAAGCCTGCCCAGGCTGGGGTGCCAGGAAGGCCAAGCGGACACCAGCCTCCAGGCCCAGCACCAGGAAA
This sequence comes from Rhinopithecus roxellana, assembly GCF_007565055.1. Taxonomy (NCBI): domain Eukaryota; kingdom Metazoa; phylum Chordata; class Mammalia; order Primates; family Cercopithecidae; genus Rhinopithecus; species Rhinopithecus roxellana. The sequence goes on along the minus strand of NC_044561.1, from coordinate 35,087,192 downwards.
ACCTCCATCAAAGGAAGACAGCGTGGAGCAGATAAGGTTGGCCATGGGGCAGGAGGGGTGAGGCCTTGGTGGGTGGTGGGCCAGGTTCCAAAGTCCCCAGGAAGCAGGAGCCTGACTTGGCTTGGTCCTGATTCATGTGGTTCCAGACCTGGGCAATGACCCGGTTGTGTCAGTTCAATAATGTCCATCCGAGGCTGGGCATGGTGGCTCACGCCTGTAATCCTAGCACTTCGGGAGACCGAGGTGGGCAGATCACGAGGTCAAGAGGTCGAGACCATCCTGGCCAACATGGTGAAACCCCATCTCTACTAAAAAATACAAAAATCAGGCCGGGCGTGGTGGCTCAAGCCTGTAATCCCAGCACTTTGGGAGGCTGAGACGGGCGGATCACGAGGTCAGGAGATCGAGACCATCCTGGCTAACACGGTGAAACCCTGTCTCTACTTAAAAATACAAAAAACTAGCCGGGCGACGAGGCGGGCGCCTGTAGTCCCAGCTACTCGGGAGGCTGAGGCAGGAGAATGGCGTAAACCTGGGAGGCGGAGCTTGCAGTGAGCTGAGATCCAGCCACTGCACTCCAGCCTGGGTGGCAGAGCAAGACTCCATCTCAAAAAAAAAAAAAAAAAAAAAAAAAAAAAAAAAAAAAAAAAAAAAAAATTAGCCGGGTGTGGTGGCAAGTGCCTGTAGTCCCAGCTACTTGGGAGGCTTGAGGCAGGAGAATCGCTTGAACCTGGGAGGCAGAGGTTGCAGTGAGCAGAGATCATGCCACTGCGCTCCAGCCTGGCGACAGAGTGAGACTCCATCTCAATAATAATAATAGTGTCCATCGTCCCATTCTCCCCTTCTCCCTGACCCCACTTCTGGGCTAGACCCAGGATGGGTTTGCAAGGAAATGGCCATTTGCTCCTGTTGTGAGACAGTGGCCTTTCCTATAAGCCCCAGTGTGCTGGTCCAGATGTGTCCCTAAAATCAGTCCTGCTGTTTCCATATTTGCTGGATCACTGTTAACCATGTCCCAGCCTGACCTAAGGGGTCTCCCTCAACCCAGGATCCCAGGGATGGGAAGAGCGGAAGTGCAGGTGTGTCATTGGCTCTGCCTCCCACCACCTGTCAGCCATAGGTTGGACCCCACTTGATATTACATTCACCATCCTGACATATCCAGTCCCAGTGTGGCCCCTCAGTTGTAGCAAACTCACAGCGTATCAGAGAAGGGTGCAAAAGATATGGGTACCCCCGCATATGGGAACCAGTGCCTGATAAGGCCATGGGGGTGTGCAAAGGGGAGAGGCAGTCCTTCAAGGGAAAGAGAATAGAGTGAGGCCTGGGAAGGTGGGGAGAGGGCTCTGTCTCCCCTGGACCTGTATTTTGAACATCTGGGATTCCTGGGGCCATTAGCTGGTGTTTGTATTCATCCCCTACAACTGCCACAACAAAATGCTAGGAGCTAGGTGGCTTAGAATAGGAGAGCTTCTGCAGGCTAGGGGTCAGCCGTCGAGGTGCTGGCAGGGGCGTGCTTTCTGGAACCAGTAGTGGAAGGGTCCCCCCTTGCCTCTTCCAGCTTCTGGTGGCCCCAGATGCTCTCTGACCTGTGGTAGCATAATCCCCATCTCTGTCTCCACCTTCACGTGATGTTGTGTGTCATCATCTTCCCTCTATAATCTGTCTCTGCCCAGATTCCTCACCCCCCTTTTTATTTTCTGAGATGGAGTTTCGCTCTTGTTGCCCAGGCTGGATGGAGTGCAATGGCCGTCTCGGCTCACTGCAACCTCTGCCTCCTGGGTTCAACCAATTCTCCTGCCTCAGCCTCCCAAGTAGCTGGGATTACAGGCACGTGCCACCATGCCTGGCTAACTTTTGTATTTTTAGTAGAAAAGGGGTTTCACCATGTTGCTCAGGCTGGTCTCGAACTCCTGACCTCAGTTGATCCACCTGCCTCAGCCTCCCAAAGTGCTGGGATTACAGGTGTGAGCCACTGTGCCCAGCCAAATTTCCCTTTTTATAAGGATAACAGTCTATTAGATTAGGGCCCAACCTAATGACATCATTTTAACTTCATTACTTCTGCAAGGAGTCTATTTCCAAGTAAGGTCATACTCTGAGGTACTGGGGTTAGGGCTCCAGCCTTTTGGGATGGGCACAAGTCAGTCCATAAAGTGTTCCTGATTTCTGGTTGGGGCACGGGAAGGAACCCCTGAAAAGACCCCAAGCTGAAGGGGAGCAAGTTCTGCCTTAGAAGCCAGACCCGGAACTAGAACTCATGACAGCAGTACTAATCACACTTGGCAATCACCTGCACAAGTAGGGAACGGCAAGCGGTGCTTTCTCCCTGCGTCAGCCCCGGGAGGCTCGTGTGGAAGCTGAGCTAGGCTCAGGAGTGGAAGCTCCGATGAGTCCACTTCCAGGTCAGGGCTTTAGTTAAAAGGGGAAGACACCCCCGGTCCCCACCCCCACACACAGTATGGAAGCTTTGGAATCGGGAACTCTCAGGCCATTTGACCTAGCCACCCCTTCTGACATGGAAATACTCCTCTCAGTATTGTGGGTTATTTTGATGAAAGCAGCAGTTTCCGGCTGGGTGCAGTGGCTCACGCCTGTAATCCCAGCACTTTGGGAGGCCCAGGCGGGCGGATCACCTGAGGTCGGGAGTTCAAGACCAGCCTGACCAACATGGAGAAACCTTGTCTCTACAAAAATACAAAATTAGCCAGGGATGGTGGTGCATGCCTGTAATCCCAGCTACTCCAGAGGCTGAGGCAGGAGAATCGCTTGAACCCAGGAGGTGGATATATCCTGGCGGTGAGCTGAGATTGCGCCATTGCACTCCAGCCTGGGCAACAGAGTTTTTCAAAAAAAAAAAAAAAAAAGTTAAACCAGTCCGGACATGGGAGCTCACGCCTGTAATCCCAGCACTTTGGGAGGCCAAGGTGGGCGGATCACCTGAGGTCGAGTTTGAGACCAGCCTGGCTAACATGGTGAAACCCCGTTTCTACTAAAAATACAAAAGATTAGCCGGGTGTGGTGGTGCATGCCTGTAATCCCACTCGGGAGGCTGAGACAGGAGAATCGCTTGAACCTGGGAAGCGGAGGTTATTTTGCGGTGAGCCGAGGTCATGCCATTGCACTCCAGCTTGGGCAATAAGAGTGAAACTCCGTCTCAAAAAAAAAAAAAAAAAAAAAAAAAAGGTAGCAGTTTCTTCCCAGGAATACAAAGGAATTCAAGGCAGAAGGCTCTTATGTTGAGGCTCAGGCACTGGCAGTGTTCCAGGCTGGAGATGCTCGCCTGCTGAAGGCGCGAGGATGGACGTCTGCCAGTCTCCCTTGATGCCTGTGTCTAGCTTGGTGTCTGGCACCCAGAAGATGCTCGGGAAGCCTGAATGACGGACTCACTACTAGGTCATCCGGCAGACAAACCTGGGTTCAACCCCACTGCCGTCCTTAACCGGTGTGAATTTAAGCAGCTAAGTTACTACACCGTACCGAGGGTTCCTTTTTCCTATCAGTACCGCACAGGGCTACTGTGAAGGTAAAATGAGCCATTTAGATACCTATTGAATCTGGCACCTGGGTAGGGGCTCTTGGTACAATGGAGTTCCTTGCATCCCTTTCCCTGGAGCAGAGGGACTAGACTGGGTGACCATAAAGGACGAGGGGGGCAGGGCAGGTTCCTAAAGGGCCTGGATTTGCTCTCACCTGTACCAGGAGCCTCTGTGCGTCCTCAGGCCCGAGAAGCAGGGATGAGGGGTTTGCAAATGCCTCCCTGCCAGCAGTCCCACTGCTGGGACTCTTTAAGAACTTGAATTCCCTCCAAGGGCAAACTGAGGCACAAGGTTTCCCAAGAGATCAATACTTCCATCTCCGGCAAATCAAGTCGGCCTCTAGGCACCAGCCACACACGGTCATGTGCACACTCCATTTCACACACACAAGGCCACCTTTGTGCTAGCCTATGCCAGGAACTACAGACAGGCAGACACAGGCTCCATCTCTGGGGAACCCACGGTCTTTGGGGAGAATGGCACAACCGTAAATAACGACAACATGCGGCTAAGACAGGGAACTCAGGCTCATGACAGGCAACGTTTATTCTTTACAGCCTCGCACACTCGTCTCTTGACTCACGTGGCCTCATAATCGATACCATGAGGTGGGGGGTCAGAACACACTCTGCAAGGAACAGAGATCTAACAAACGGGACTCAAGCAAGTAGGGGATTTAATTTCTCGTACACAGTCTGGGGAGCCCAGTGAGGCTGCAATGGCAGCTAGATGTGTCCTCCAGCTCTGTCATCCTTGTCCTGAGGGTTGTGTTCACAGCCCCTCCAGGCATGGCTTCTTCATTCAGGTAGGAACAAAAGGTCAAAACAGCAAAGAAGCCCTGCTCTCCAGAGGCTCCAGTCGGACCTGGACCCTTTAACTACAAAGGAATCTTGGATGAGTTATTTTTAGCGGGGCTTCAGGAGCAGGTAGCAGAGCCAGAGTGCACACTCAGGCCATCTTCCTCCCAGTGTCCTCGCCGGGGCATTTCCTTTAGGAAATGGCAGCAGTCCTCACAAACACAGCAAGCAGCTCAAAGCCACCACACAGGTCACCAAAATCCATATCCTGGTCACTGCTTCTCAGCCGCCGAGCCAAGCTGGGTCCCCAACATCCCTGGGGAGCTAGGAGGAGCAGAGGACCAGCACATGAGGCTGAGAGGCATTCTGCAAGGTGAATTTCTGAGGCAGAGGCTGCCCCCATCACACAGCTCCCTGTCAGAGGACCTCATCCTGCTCATCCTGCTCAGAGAGCTGCTCTAGAATTTAATTGACATGACTCGTTAGGGCAGACAGAGTTCACTGTCTTGTCTTCCACAGTGTGACAGGGGTGGCCCCACCCCGGTAACTGAGGGCCGTGGTGGGTCCTGGGGAGGCCATCTTAAGGAAGAGCAGGCAGCTAGTGTTCCAGCTTTGGGAACTCTGGCTGGAGAAGGTGGTTCACAGACGAGTTCGGGGGCCTCAGGCAGCCCGTCACATAGGCCTTTCCACAGGGGAGGGTAGAGGCAACAGGCAGGTCCCAGGAGACCCCAGCAGGTCCTCCACCATCCAGCCTTCACGGCACCAGGCAGAATTTACACATAGGCTCAGTCTCCAAGCCAAAGTGAGGTGGAGGCATGGTGGTGGTGGCAGAGAAACCCCGGGCTGGCTTCCAGCTAGGAGCCAGGCTGGAGGCAGGAAGGCTCAGTCATCCGTTTCCTCCTTGATGTTCTCAACAGGGACAGGCAGCTCTGGACTTGAAGCCTTGTGGGGCGAGGCCGCGTCTAGATGCTCCTCCTTCACGCACACGGCAATGACTGAAGAGGGAGGGGAGGCGGGTGGGTGGGCGAGTAAATAACTCCAGGGGGGGGAGGGCAGACGGAGGAGCTGGGAAAGGGACCTGGCTCCCTACAGATGGGGGCCTAGGATGCACCTTCACCCTCCAGCTTCCCTTCTGGGAGGGCAGTGGCAGCAGCAAAAGGCCAAGGCCCCAAGCCAGGTAGGCTATGCCAGCGACACTGCCATGTGCCAATCTGTCACCACCCTGCCAAGCACTAGAGGTAGGGGTAGAGATGGAGGAGGAGGAGGGGCCAGGGGCCTGGCTGGAGGGGGACTCGGCTCCATTCACAGTTGGGGGGTGTCTGGGAAGCACTCGGTCCAGTGGTACAGGACTGCTTGGTGCCCAGGAGATGCCGAAGAAACCTGACTCTACTCTTCTGTGCCCAGGTGGGGAAGGAGAGGGGTCGTCTCTGAGCATGGAGCAGGCTGGTCCTGCCTCGACCCAGCCCGGTGGCTCTTACTCTCGCCAGGAACGGGCTCCGAGGAGATCTTCTTGGCGCCCTGAGGGTCGTCCTCCAGCAGGGGCTTCTTGGACCCCTGTCTGAGGGGTCGCGTCTTGGTGGGCGGGATTCTTTTCCCTTTGAATAAAAATGGATTCAAACCCAGCATTACGGTTGTATCTAGGTGAGGCTTTACGGACTAGGTCTCACCCAGTGGTCAGGCAGCGTGGCAGAGGGAAAAGTGCCAGTCTGGGGACAGAAAGCCTGGACTCCAAGTGTGACACCTCTTACTGGCTGTGTGCCCTGAGCTCAGATTCTCTCCAATGGGAGGTGGTAATACCACCACCTCCCTCAAACCAAGCCCCAGGCAGTCGTGGTTGTAGCTGCTTTTAAAATCCTCTTTTAAATAAATAAAAATTTTTGGGAGGCCGAGACGGGCGGATCACGAGGTCAGGAGATCGAGACCATCCTGGCTAACACGGTGAAACCCCGTCTCTACTAAAAATACAAAAAACTAGCCGGGCGAGGTGGCGGGCGCCTGTAGTCCCAGCTACTCGGGAGGCTGAGGCAGGAGAATGGCGTAAACCCGGGAGGCGGAGCTTGCAGTGAGCTGAGATCCAGCCACTGCACTCCAGCCTGGGCGACAGAGTGAGACTCCGTCTCAACAAAAAAAAAAAAAAATAAAATTAAAAAAAAAAATAAATAAATAAATAAATAAAATTTTTTGAAGAGGGTCTCACTCTGTCACCCAGGCTGGAGTGCAGTAGGGTGATCACAACTCACTGCAGCCTCAACCTCCCAGGCTCAAGTGATCATCATACCTTAGCCTCCTGAGTAGCTGGGACTACAGGCATGTGCCACCATACCCAGCTAATTAAATTTTTTTTTTTTAATTAGGGGTCTCGCTATGTTGCCCAGGCTGGTCTCAAACTCCTGGGCTCAAGAGATCCTCCCACCTCAGCCTCTCAAAGTGTTGGGATTACAGGTGTGAACCATCTCACCCGGCCGGTTTTTGATCGTTGATTTCTTCCTGCAACATGCACCATTCCCAGTCCTACTGTTTGAATAGTACAGAACCTCTGCCTAGTGGATAAATGCCACACCCTCACTCAATTTTTTTGTTTTTTTGAGACAGTCTTGCTCTGTCGCCTAGGCTGGAGTGCAGTGGCTGAATCTCAGCTCACTGCAACCTCCACCTCTCTGGTTCAAGCAATTCTCCTGCCTCAGCCTCCCAAGTAGCTGGGACTACAGGCGTGTGCCAGTGTGCCCAGCTAATTTTTGTATTTTTAGTGGAGACGGGGTTTCACCATGTTGGTCAGGCTGGTCTCGAACTCCTGACCTCGTGATCTGCCCACCTCGGCCTCCCAAAGTGATGGGATGACAATTTTTTTGTGTGTGCGATGGAGTTTCCCTCTTCCACTCAGGCTAGAGTGCAGTGGCGCGATCTGGGCTCACTGCCACCTCTGCCCCCGGGTTCAAATGATTCTCCTGCCTCAGCCTCCCAAGTAGCTGGGATTACAGGCGCCTGCCACCATACCTGGCTAATTTTTGTAATTTTAGTAGAGACGGGGTTTCACCATGTTGGTCAGGCTGGTCTTGGAACTTCTGACCTCATGATCTGCCCGCCTTGGCCTCCCAAAGTATTAGGATTACAGGCGTGAGCCACTGTGCCCAGCTGCCTCACTCAATCTTAATCCTGCCCCAGGGACCTCGTTCCTGTTTCAGAACATCCTCTTCCCCACGTGGTACCACATCGTGGAGCCCACCTCGCTGTCACAGGCCTGCGGCTCCGAAGGATGGCTTTGCACCGTCCCACTCTGCCCCTCAAGTGGAAGCCAAGCTGGGCTCAGAATCTGTAGAGTGAGGCCCCACCAAGGCAAACGACACCCCACAGCCCGAGTGCCAGGTGGAGTCCCGCCACTCAGCTGCCTGCCTTTGCTCCTGCCCTCTCCCTCCCTCAAAGAGGCCTCGAGACGACACCCCACAGCCCGAGTGCCAGGCGGAGTCCCGCCACTCAGCTGCCTGCCTTTGCTCCTGCCCTCTCCCTCCCTCAAAGAGGCCTCGAGGTAAGAATGAGAGCATTGGAGAGACAGCTCTATTTCTCCCTGCGGCTTTTCCTTTAGAACCTAGTAGCTGCGGCTTGCCCAGGCCAGGCTTTTTTCTGAACGTGGGGCATCAGGGATGGGATCCCCCAACCTCAATCTCTTACCTCTTTTCCTCAGCACCCTGACCATGGCCAGAGACTGAACACTCCCTATTTATGGTCTGGGTCCCCAGAGACAGGATGAAAGGCCCGTAGGCCAAAGAGCAAGGGAAGAGCGACGGGACAGGACCACGAGGAGAGCTGCGCCAGTAGGACAGCACCTGGGCACCTCTGCCTGAGGTCTGACCCCTCCCTGCTCCCAGGGGCGCAGCCCACCGCTCCCAGGCCCGCTCCAGCCTGGCTGCACTGGGGCAGTACTTACTTTTCTTCCCAAACTGTTTCTTTTTCTTCTTTGTGGCCTCTTTGGCCTTCAGGGGTGTGGCCGGTTCTGTTGTTGAAAGACAAGGGTGAAAGAGATGAGACGAGGGTCCCTGGGAGGACACAGGGCACAGGCACATCCCGAGACCCCATCCACCCTCCCACACAGGACACCCCAAGACAGAAGGCCAAAGCTCGGCAATGAGGAGAGGGGGCCTGGAGAACAGCTGTCCCTTCTTCCCACCCTTGTCACCAGGGCTGCTCAGAGGGACCTGGGTAGTTCACCTGGGTGCACAAGGGCATGAACATATGACAGAGTGGGCAAGATGAAGGAAGGAGCTCTGCAGCCAGAGAGGAAGGCAGCCAGAGAAGTCAGGAGCAGGGCTGGGTGACGGGGCTCACTCTTTACTGAGAGTGGTCCATGAGATGTCTCCATCTCATGCCAAAGAACTGAGATGGGCACAGGGGTGGGGGAAGAAGGAGAAAAGAAGAGGAAAGTCGGAGTCTCTGAGGGTCATGAGAGCCCAGACCTGCGGCCACAGGAGGCTGGAGCTGGTAGCCGGTGAGCTCACACCAGCCGACGGGGTAGATGTCCGGGGACTCGCAGTCCACCCACTGGTCGTACTCGCTGTCCCAGCCATCAAAGTGGATGCTGAGGAGCCGATGCACCACTCGCTTCACCGTGGCCACACAGATGAGCCGGGGCTCCATCAGGTCCACGGCCTCCAGCTTCATGCCCACCTTGAAGCCATGGTTTGGGCAATCCTGGGCCAGAAAAAGGAGGCAGTGACCAAGCCAGTCAGTCAGCTCCCTACCCCAGCAGGCTCACCCGGGCCTGGAGGCACTTGAAGAACTGGCAGGGACGGGGCTGGGACTGGAATGCCTGCTGGGGCAAGTTCCTCTAGACAATAATCCCACTGCACCTCTTTCTCCACACTGCCCTCCATGGAAGAGGGACTGGAGTGCCCAGGCCAGAGCTGGGGACTTCCCCCCAAAAGTGGCTGTCAGCAGCAGAGACTCGAAAGAAAGGGGAGGAACTGCCACCGCTGAGAGCAGCAGGCAGGGCCTGTCCTGAGGCCCCCGCAGGCCCCTTGCTCCACTTGAGTCTCCTCACCATGTTAAAGAGTCTCGATGGGGCGGCTTTCGACTTGGTCTTCTCCAAGTAGTTCTCCCAGCTGAAAGTCTGTACCTCATAACCTGGAGAAGCAGACAGCTCAGATGCAGAGGGAGAGGGGAAGCAGGAAGTGGGCGGGGAAAAGGACACATGGCTGAAGGAGCTCTGCAGCTTGGTCAGGACCCAGCCTGGAGTCTCCCCAGCAGCCTTCTCAACCCCTCAGGGTGGCACCTGCTCCTAGCACCACAGTCCTGTTGTATAGGTTGTTTGCTGACCAACGGGATACATGGGAGCTCTGTTCATCAACCATACACTGGCCACGGGGCAGAGTCAGCCCAGCAGTTAAGGGCTGGTGGTGGGCTCTGTCACCTTTCCCATATACCCTGAAATGCTACACTTTGGGGCCTGACTTGACCAGCAATCTGGACTTGTGGCCCCACCCTGCCCCTTCTGTTTTGTTTTGTTTTGTTTTTAAAATAGTCTCGCTCTGTCACCCAGGCTGGAGTACAGTGGCATGATCTTGACTCACTGCAACCTCCACCTCCTGGGTTCAAGCAATTCTCTTGCCTCAGTCTCCCTAGTGGCTAGGATTATAGGCACCTGCCACCATGCCTGGCTAATTTTTGTATTTTTAGTAGAGACAAGCTTTTGCCATGTTGGCCACGCTGGTCTCAAACTCCTGACCTCAGGTCATCCACCTGCCTCAGCCTCCCAAAGTGCTGGGATTATAGGCAGGAGCCACCGCGCCTGGACACCCTGCCCCTTCTGATGGCAAAGCCAGCACGTGGTGGCCTCTCTAGTCTTACCTTTTGGGGGTGTGAACTCAATGTCATTCTTCTGACAGAAGGTGGCCGGGAAGATGGCATGGGAAGAGGCGTGGTAGCAGAACCAGTCCGAGCCATCTGTGGAGGGCCCCCCGTCCACAGAGATCATCAGGTATCCATCCAGGAGAACCTGGGGGGTGCGGGGAGCAGGCAGACACATATCATGAACTGCACCCCATCCTGGGTTGGCACCACACCCCAACAGGGACACGAGGCAGATGGATCCAAACATATCTAGGGCACGGCCCTCCTGGAGGACACCTGAGCCTCTCTGGGGCACACAGCACTTCTGTGATGCATCCACGTGGGATTCTTTCTCTTCCCCACTAGACAGCAAACACCACGCCAGCAGGGGCCGCGTCCATCCTGTTGGACCTTGTTCTCGGGTGAGCACACTGCGCCTGGCATGGAGTGGATCCGCGGCGTGGACGAGTCAGCAGCCTCCTCCGGGAGGGCCACGCAGGGGTGGAGGGTGCTGCTCAGGCTGAGGCGATGAGGTTTGGGGCAAGGTGACCCCCGCTGTGGCTCTTGCCTAGGCCAGCACTCAAAGGAGATGGCACACAGCAAGAAGGCCCCAGTAAGGTGACAGGGAGGGGCCCACCCTGACACAGGACCCAGCTCAGGTGTCAAAGAAGCCCTCGTCTAGTGAGCCTTGGACCCTGACATGAAAGCAGATTCTGAGCAAGGGGCAGGCCAGGCCCCACCCACAAAAGTCAGGGACTCTGGGCACAGCCAGTGATGAGAGGCTGTGCCAGAGACCCCCTGACAGTGGCGAGTAGAGTTAGAGCTCTGGGCCACATGGGTCCCCTCGTGGGGGCCGGAGGGCCGGCCCTGGCTCACCTTACAGACAGTTGCCACACAGATGTTGCCCAGATTCAGGGGGTCAATGGCCTCCAGCTTCATTCCTTCCTCAAACCAACCGCCTTCTGTGTAGACGGCTCGTACCTTAAAGGAATGGGACAGCTGGGGACTCCCTGGGCAGGCCAGGGGGGAAGGTAAGGGAAGCAGGCCTCAGGAGGGAAAGGGACGGTCCCAGGGGAAGAGCCAGGTCCCTCAGGCCCGGAATGGACCCATGGCCGAGGGGAAAAGTGCCCAAGGGCTGAGTCTCACCTTCTTGAACAGGTAAGGAACGGCATCACAGTAGATTTTCCGGAAGGTGGGGTGATGGGCCATGTCACCTCGCCTCTCTTTGGAGGAGAGGGATAGGGAATGAGGGAGAGGGAATGAGGGAGAGAGGGGAGTTGGAGGCGGCTCCTGGGCCATCTCCATGCCTCCCCTGGGAATGTGGGGCTGCTCTGCACATGTTCTCAGCTGTATCTCTGTATCTCAGGACCCCCACCCAGAGGAGCAGACAGAAAGGTTGAGTCCAGAAAACATCAAGAGCTCTCTGCAGGGACTCTTCAGCCCCCGAACCCAGACTGCTCCCATAGGACATGGGAGAGGATCGGGGCTGCTGGCATCTGGGTTCAAATCTTGATTTTACCACTCACAAGTTGAATGGAGTGACTTTTGTCAAGCTCTCTGGAGCGCAGTGTCGTCACCACAGGCTGGCCATGCCACCCTCCACCTGCTGACCTGCTGTGAGGAGTAGGAAGGTGCTCCCACCCCATCCTGGGAAGCGTAGCGTGCAGCCCCTCGGGCCTGGGGCTCTGCTAACCTGACATCTTGATGCCGTGGCCCACACGTCGTGACCAACCCACTGGGTGGATCAGGGGGCTCCACATGTGGCACCAGAAGTCGTCGTCACTGTCACCATCCTCGTAGAGGAGCCGTAGGCGACCCCCGATGACTGTGTCCACCACGGCCATGCGAGTGCGTGACACCTGGGCCTTGTCCACCACTTCCAGCCGCATGCCCTGCCTAAAGGGGTACTTCATGCTCTCCACCATCTGAAACGACGTCAGAACACAGACCTGCTATGGCCGAGGGCTCCTCCCACCCACCCTCCTGGACCCTCCTGCTGTCTCTTCATGGTGAGTGGAGGACAGGGAAGGTGTGGTGTTACCCCCCCACTCCGTCAGTCGGGAGGTGGCAGATGAGACCACCTGCGCTGCCAGGCTCACCTTGGCCCTGACTCCCTAGGAGGACACAGAGGGAAGGCACACAGCTCGCAATGGGAATGCCACTTCTAGCCACCAAAATGCCACTGAGTTGATGCAAATCATAAAACACACTTTAGACTAAGGAAAAGTGACCCAGAGAGGTCACGCTGGCCCAGAGTTACAGACTCATTTGTGCCAGAGCTGGGCCTGGAAGCTGGTGTGCAGCCCGTGCTCTTCGTGGGCTCTGCACTCTGATCCCCGGGCACCCTGCACTCCCCGCCACCTCCCAGCCCTCTGCCTGTGGCTCATACGAGACTTATGTTCAGAGAACTGAGTCTTCCTGTGTCCCTTTCCAGTGTCCCCTGTGTCCAGTGCCGACTCTGACCCTGATGGGCTGCAGCTCTGCAATGCTTTCACAGTGCCTTGGTGGCAACCGACCTAATGACGGATGGTGACCAAGATGCCCTCGAGCTGCTCTACAGAGAGCCACGGTGCTGGGGTACAGAGGAGGTTCTTTTTGTTCACTGTGACTTCAGAGCTGTCCTGCCCAGGGCAGGGAACAGGTAGGGTGTAAGGGTTTTCCAGCCCCAGGGCACAGCGGGGTCAGGAACCGGCCGACTAGACTAAGCAGTGCTATTTCCAAACACACCAGGAAGGAAAGCGTTTCAGAGGTCACAAAGCAGCCAACAGGCAAAGCTGCCACAGGGGTCCTAAACCAGACAGACCCTCTGGCCCAGCTCAAGGGCTTGGGATACGCCCTGACACCAAGTGCCTGTCCCACATCTGGTATCCCAGAGGCTCACTCAGGAGAGTGAGAGACAACACAGGGTAAAGCCTGGCTCAGGGCCCCTCTGGGCTGCCTTCCCTGCCACGTTCTCTTCCTCTACAGCCAACACAGTGCAGCCCACAATCCTATGCCATTTTTGTTGGTTTTTGTTTTTTTTTGAAATGGAGTCTCCTCGCTCTGTGGCCCAGGCTGAAGTGCAGTGGGCACGATCTCGGCTCACTGCAACTTTGGCCTCCCTGGTGCAAGCAATTCTCCCACCTCAGCCTCCTGAGTTAGCTGGGATTACCAGTGTGTGCCACCACACCCAGCTAATTTTTGCATTTCTAGCACAGTCGGGGTTTTGCCATGTCGGCCAGGCTAGTCTGGAACTCCTGCCCTCAGGTGATCTGCTGACCTCGGCCTCCCAAAGTGCTGGGATTACAGAGTGAGTCACTGTGCCCAGCCCAACTCATTTTTTTTTTTTTTTTAAGAGAGAAAGTCTCACGGTGTTGCCTAAGCTGGTTTCGGACTCCTGGCCTCAAGTAATCCTCTCGCCTTGGCCCCCCAAAGTGCTGAGACACTGAGACAGGTATGAGTCACTTTTACCATGTACATATGTGACTTAATTTTTACTAAATCATTTCTTAAAATTAAATGCCAAACAGATGATTCTGTGCCACACAGGAGTCCTAAACCCGACAGAATCCGACAGCCCAGGGAGGCCCCAGGCCAGGCCTTACCCTATACTGTGCCAGGCACATCCCTGGCTTAGAACCGAGGCTGTATTACAATTACTCGTGTGCATGGCTTTCGTTTCATCTGCCAGACTAAAGATTTCTGGATGGCAAGGTCTGTATTCTTTGTATTCCCACATTGCCTTGTAAACAAGTATGTAAGGCTGGGCACGGTGGCTCATGCCTATAATCCCAGCACTTTGGGAGGCTGAGGTGGGTGGATCACTTGAGGTCAAGAGTTCGAGACAAGCCTGGGCAATACGGTGAAACCCCATCTCTACTAAAAATACAAAAATTAGCCACGTATGGTGGTGCACATGCACCTGTAATCCCAGCTACTTGGGAGGCTGAGGCAGAAGAATTGCTTGAGCCCAGGAGGCAGAGGTTGCAGTGAGCCAAGATTGTGCCACTGCACTCCAGCCTGGGCAACAGAGCGAGACTCTGTCTTAAAAAGAAAAAGAAGGCTGGGCGCAGTGGCTTATGCCTGTAATCCCAGCACTTTCGGAGTCCAAGGCGGGCGGATCACGAGATTAGGAGATCGAAACCATCCTGGCTAACACGGTGAAACCCCATCTCTACTAAAAATACAAAAAAATTAGCCAGGCGGCCGGGCACGGTGGCTCAAGCCTGTAATCCCAGCACCTTGGGAGGCCGAGACGGGCGGATCACGAGGTCGGGAGATCGAGACCATCCTGGCGAACACGGTGAAACCCCGTCTCTACTAAAAAATACAAAAAACTAGCCGGGAGAGGTGGCGGGCGCCTGTAGTCCCAGCTACTCGGGAGGTTGAGGCAGGAGAATGGTGTAAACCCGGGAGGCGGAGCTTGCAGTGAGCTGAGATCCGGCCACAGCACTCCAGCCTGGGTGACAGAGCGAGACTCCGTCTCAAAAAAAAAAAAAAAAAAAATTAGCCAGGCATGGTGGTGAGCGCCTGTAGTCACAGCTCCTCGGGAGGCTGAGGCAGGAGAATGGCGTGAACCCGGGAGGCGGAGCTTGCAGTGAGCCAAGATGGTGCCACTGCACTCCCCCACCTGGGTGACAGAGAGACTCCATCTCAAAAAAAAAAATAAAAAATAAAAAATAAATAAAAGGCCGGGCGCAGTGGCTCAAGCCTGTAATCCCAGCACTTTGGGAGGCCGAGACGGGCGGATCACGAGGTCAGGAGATCGAGACCATCCTGGCTAACATGGTGAAACCCCGTCTCTACTAAAAAAAATACAAAAAACTAGCCGGGCGACGTGGTGGCGCCTGTAGTCCCAGCTACCCGGGAGGCTGAGACAGGAGAATGGCGTGAACCCGGGAGGCGGAGCTTGCAGTGAGCTGAGATCCGGCCATAGCACTCCAGCCTGGGTGACAGGGCGAGACTCCGTCTCAAAAAAAAAAAAAAAAAAAAAAAAAAAAAATAAAAAAGTATGTAATAAAATCTATTGAGTGAACACTTCTGAAAAATTCTATGAGCAAAGGTAAAGTTCTGGAAGAGCAAAAGGCAGACAAAGCAGCATGACTGGTGCAGTAGGAGCAGAGTCTGGGTGGGGCGGTGGCTGACACCAGGCTAGAAAGGCAGATGGCAACCAAGTAGCAGCAGCATTTGTCTCCAGCCTTGCAAAATGTGGAGCTGCTGAAGATCATCAGGCAAGAGAGTCTTAGAGAACATGCTCCAGTGAGTAGCGTGGAGGATGGAGAAAAACGGAAGAGCAGAGGAAGGGACATCAGTGAAGGGCTCACTGCCGACCTTGATGTGGAAATCCACGGGAAGCGTCCTGGAGCCCACCAGCCGTTTCATGAGGTAGCCCTTCCAGTCGGTGAACTTGGCATGGATGGCTGTGGAGGCACCAGCAGAATCCTGGTTACACAGACTGACAACACCTCCACCGACAGGGACGCTAGCACCGACCCCAAGTGGGGGCCCCTCAGCAGTGGGGAGGAAAATAGCTGCCTCTCGAGGCCAGCAATGACTTCATCCGAGAACCTCAGATTCCACACGTGGATCTGCTCCCGGGCCTCTGAGATGGGGAGTGCAGGAAGCCAGGGGGCAAGTGGATTCTGTTCTAACAAGACAGAGGACTCCCATTCTACCTAACACAAGCAGAGGACTCTCCCTCTAGCAGGGCCCCTACAGGAACAAAAGAGGAAATGTTCTCATCAACTCACTCCGTGGGGGCACAAGGATCTTGCTGTTGATGGCACACCAGCCAATGGGGTGGACATCCACAGTTCCCAGGTTGCACCAGAAGTCATGGCTGGCATCATTTTCAAAGCCTTCGTACCGAAGCAGCACCCGATACCCTGAAAAGAAAGGAAAGGGCACCTGTGAGGAAGGATGAGCTGGGGAAGGTATGCTGTGTGTTTTTTATTTTTTTGAGACGGAGTCTTGCTCTGTCGCCCAGGCTGGAGTGCAGTGGTGCCATCTCAGCTCACTGCAAGCTCCGCCTCCCAAGTAGCTGGGACTATAGGTGCCCGCCACCACGCCTGGCTAATTTTTTTTGTATTTTTAGTAGAGACAGGGTTTCACCGTGTTAGCCAGGATGGTCTCAATCTCCTGCCCTTGTGATCTGCCCTCCTTGGCCTCCCAAACTGCTGGGATTACAAGCGTGAGCCACCGTGCCTGGCCTGGGAAGGTATGTTCTTAAGCCTTCTCTTTTCTCTAGCCTAAGCTAGACTTCTGGCACTTATACTTCCAGGCAAGTATATTCCTGTTGTCCACAACAGTCCTAGTCAAACAAATTCATGCTCCTAGTTAGGAAAGCATTATGAGGCCGGGCGCGGTGGCTCAAGCCTGTAATCCCAGCACTTTGGGAGGCCGAGGCGGGTGGATCACGAGGTCAGGAGATCGAGACCATCCTGGCTAACACGGTGAAACCCCGTCTCTACTAAAAATACAAAAAACTAGCCAGGCGAGGTGGCGGGCGCCTGTAGTCCCAGCTACTCGGAGGCTGAGGCGGAAGAATGGCGGGAACCCGGGAGGCGGAGCTTGCAGTGAGCCGAGATTGCGCCACTGCACTCCAGCCTGGGCGACACAGCGAAACTCCGTCTCCAAAAAAAAAAAAAAAAAAAAAGGAAAGCTTATGGCATGGTGCTGAGAGTTAATTCTCTATAACCTGACCATCCCTGGAATGAATTTTACTTTTTAAATTTTTTTCATTTTTTGTAGAGACAGTGTCTCACTATGTTGCCCAGGCTGGTCTCGAACTCCTGAGCTCAAACAATCCTCCTGCCTCCGCCTCCCAAAGTGCTGGGATTAGAGGTGTGAGCCACGACACCGGCCCTGGAACAAACTTTATAAATTGGGGTTTCTAGCCAGGCGCGGTGGCTCACGCCTGTAATCCCAGCACTTTGGGAGGCAGAGGATCACTTGAGGTCAGGAGTTTGAGACCAGCCTGGCCAAGATGGTGAAACCCCGTCTCTACTAAAAATACAAAAATTCGCCGTGTGTGGTGGCCAGGTGGCCTGTAGTCCCAGCTATTCGGGAAGCTGAGGCAGGAGAATAGCTTGAACCCAGGAGGCGGAGGTTGCAGTGAGCCGAGATCGCACCACTGTACTCCAGCCTGGGTGAAAGATCCAGACCATCTAAAAAAACAAAAACAAAAAAATTTAGAGTTTCCAAGTCTGCCAAGCTCTGTGTCCCCTTCTCTGATAGAAGAATCCTTAGAAGTGGGGCAGAAACCCCAGTGGGTGGGATTTTTATGAAGCCAACTCCTGCCTACAACACTGTCCACCCATCCAGAGATGTCACTCTGCAGACACAGCCCTGGCCCTGCCCTGGCCAAACACCCACCTGCTGTCTGGATGACAGAGGCGATCCAGTACACCCGGCTGGGGAGCACAGCGTCACTGTTGAGCACCTCCACCTTCATCCCTTTCATCACATCCTCCCACTGGTCATAGAGTGGGACCTGTGTGGCGATGAGAGTACGGAGAGAGTGAGCTAACTGCGCTGGCAGGGGAGACGGGCTGCCTCATGACCTCAGTCAAGTCCTCCTTTGCACCTCCACTTTTTGCATCACCCACTGTGTGCAGAACCCGCCTCTAGGGATAGAGATGAGGTCCCCTATCCTTGAAGAGTTGAGCCAGGGAGTAGAGGTGGTGGGATGCAGGGTGATGCCAGAGACGGAGTCAGACAGAACCGAGTCCTAATCTTTACAGGACTGGTTTCTTACTGTATCATTTTGGGCACATGAATGGCTTGGTGAGCCTGGATCCCTTTGTGCCTATGCCAGCCTGAGCAATGGTGGGGCACTGTTCTTAGCACAAATATACTTTCCTTCGTCATCACTCAAACCTGTGCTCTGGGCATCATGACCCCCTCGTTTACATACAGCCATCCACCTTGCAAGTTTACTCTCTACCTTCCCTCCTATTAAAATGCTCCAGGGGGCCGGGCGCAGTGGCTCACACCTGTAGTCCCAGCACTCTGGGAGGCTCAGGTGGGCAGATCACCTGAGGTTGGGAGTTCGAGAGCAGCCTGACCAACATGGAGAAACCCCGTCTCTACTAAAAATACAAAATTAGCCAGGCGTGGTGGTGTGTGCCTGTAATCCCAGCTACTCGGGAGGCTGAGGCAGGAGAATCGCTTGAACCTGGGAGGGGGAGGTTGCTGTGAGCCGACAGTGCCATTGCACTCCAACTCTGGGCAACAAGAGTGAAACTCCATCTCAAAAAAATAAATGAAATAAAATTAAATGCCCCAGAACAGCACCGGGGTGTTTAGTGCCTCCCAGTGCCTAATCCTCACTTTCCTGCCAACGGCACTTTTGACTCTTCTTTGGGAAAATCACTTTTTTTTAAGAGTCTCGCTCGTCACCCAGGCTGGAGGGCAGTGGCGCAATCTCAGCTCATTACAACCTCAGCCTCCCAGGTTCAAGGGATTCTCCTGTCTCGGCCTCCCAAGTAGCTGGGATTACAGGTGTCCGCCACCACTTCCAGCTAATTTTTGTATTTTTAGTAGAGACAGGTTTCACCATGTTGGCCAGGCTGGTCTCGAACTCCCCACCTCAGGTGATCCGCCTGCCTTGGCCTCCCAAAGTGCTGAGATTACAGGTGTGAGCCACTGTGCCCGGCCAAATTCACCTTTTTTATTCTCAGCCCTGGCTTCAGCCAGTTCGGGTATCCCATGCCATCTTCCTGGTCACTTGAGTTTAGTTCATCACAGATCCTGGACACAGCTGTGCTAGCCCAGGCACCCAGGGGCAGGCTTTTTACAAAGCAAATTGGATTATATGTGTTAGACACAAGTATGAGGCAACTCCCCTGGGAATGAAAATGCTCAGACTATTAGAGAATTCAGGGCAAAAACCTCCCCACTGCCACCGTCCAGCCTGAAGCCACCCAGTGAAGCAGGTGGAGGAGCAGCTCCATGCCCGGCTCCCTGGCCTCCCTCCCTCAGCTCCAGGGCACTCACGTGCTTGAAACAGCTGACAGGAGCAGCCTTGTAACTGTGATCCTTTAGGAACTTCCCCCAGTCGAAGCCCAAGACCAGAGCTGCAGAGCAGAAAGAGGACGAGTCAGGCTGGGAGCCTGAGCAGCAGCCACTCCAGGAGCCTGGACTCCAAGGGCCCTGTGGGACCTGCAGAGGTAGGTCCCCCACCCCCAGCAGCCCCTCTCACAGTGCTGCCCACGACACCCTCCGTCACTCCTATACCTGCTCCAGCAGTGGCCATGAGGGACCACTGTTGAGGACTGAATTGAAAGGTGGCAAGACTCTCCGGAGTAGAGGAACATTCAAAGGGAAATTTCTCGCCCTTCTTCCCCCAAAGAGGAAAATTCAAATATCCCTGGGCTTCAATTCCTCCCACCTCCCCCAACCTGCCTGGCCACACCCAATCGAAATGTGGGGGAGGGGTGCGCACACACCAGGGCCCCTCCAACTGAGCTCCTGCCTGCTGAGCTCAATTTCAGTTAGAAACTCACAACAATGAGAGCAGAGTTGCTTTACGCATATGTTTAACTTGCTTAGCAATTGCTATACACTCAGAGAAAGAGAAAGAGGCTCCTTTCCTCTCCAAACCTGCCTTCAAACCGGATCTGGGCCTTCATTGCCCCAGGGAAACAGAAACCACAGGGAGAAAAGCAAAGAGAAACAAAAACAGCCAATTCTTGGCTTTGAATGATCATGGGTAGGAGTCCTGGTGATTTAAGGGTGGCTGAAGGGATTTTTCTGGGTAATTTCCACAATACCCAACAGGTGAGGAAGATGCAATCCGTGGTGACCCTGGCTTAGGGCACTTTCCACCTGGCCAGTTTGCCCAGTCTTCATTCCTAGAAAAGGCCACCCCAAACCCAGCCTCCTCCTCAGCCATGGCGGCTTCCTAAGCGGAGCCCTCTGCCATCTTACCGTCTTGTCCTGTTGGTGTTCCATCTGCCAGCTGTCCTGTCCCTTGGGAGTGGAGGAAGGCTCCAATTTTGGCAGACCAGGCAGCCTTGTGCAGGACTTTGGCTTTCTTGGTGGGTGGTTTTCCCTGGAGAGGAGAGAGGCTATGTGTAGCCCAGTGGCTGGGATCATGACTCTGGATTTGGGCTGCCAAGTGGAAGTCCTGGGCTTGGGTCAGTGACTTAATCTCTTTTGGGCTTCAGTTTCTTCATGTGTGAAACAGTGATGACAGTAACAATCCTGAGCTCAGGGGGTGGTTGTGGGGAAGGGTCGGGGGTGCTAGGCAGGGCTGCAGAGCAGGGAGAGACCCATGTTCTATCTTTTAAGCCTTTCTGCCGTCCCAGATTCAAGTCTCAGTCATTTCCTTCCTCCAGTGTCGCTACCAATAGATCCAAAGCAAAGAATGGGCCTCGCAGGGGGCCAGAAACGCTCATGAACTGGGAGGCAAGCTTTTGTACATACACGAATGTTCAGGAGAGGGTCCACGGCTTTCATCAGGTACTCAAAGGGGGTCCTCCGTTTCCAAAGGGAATGGCCACTGATCTGGTCTGTATTTTGTAACTTAAGCACTGACTAGGAATTTACTAAGGAGATCAGTGAAGCAGAAATCTGGGTTTAAGTCCCAAGCAAACCTAGGGGCAAATCCCAGTTATACAATTTTTAGTTGTATACCTTTAAGTAAGTTACTGAAATTTCTGAGCCTTTATAAAAAGGAATTTTTTAAAAAATCAAATTTTTAAAGATCATTAATTGGACTGAGAATGTCAAGCCCTTAGCGAGTACTCCCAAACTGTAGCTATTAATATTACCAATATTATTCTTAGCTCTCTGAAGAGAGGGAGCTTTGTGTGCCTTGACTAACATCTACAAAATGGGGAAACAATGGTAATTGTCTGACAAAGGCGATAGTGTATGAAGCAGTGAGCAGGCTCTAGAACACAGCAGTTTCTAATAAACATCGGTGGGCCTCAAGCTTTGCTGCACATTAGGATCACCTGGGAGCTCTTTTAATCTCTGTCCAGGCCACACGCCATCCCAGTTAAATCAGAATCTTTTGGAGTAGAACCCAAGCATCAATATATTTTTTTAATTTTATTTTTCTTTTTCCCCAGGCTGGAGTGCAGTGGCACGATCTCAGCTCACTGCAACCTCCACCTCCCAAGTTCAAGCAATTCTCCTGCCTCAGCCTCCCGAGTAACTGGGACTACAGGCGCAGGCCACCACGCCTGGCTAATTTTTGTATTTTTTGTAGAGACGGGGTTTCATCATGTTGGCCAGGATGGTCTCCATCTCCTGACCTCGTGACCCACCCGCCTCGGCCTCCCAAAGTGCTAGGATTATAGGTGTGAGCCACTGTACCCGACCAGCATCAATATTTTTTAAACTTTCCACGTGATCCCAGCATGCAGGCAAATTTGGGAAGCAGTGTTGTGGATGCTGGTCACAGCTATTGGGAAACAATGTAAGATCAAGCCCCTGAGATTAGGTTCCAGCCTCAATTCTGCCCTTCTCTTCCTACAGAGCCACACTAGGCATGTTATTCTACCTTCTTGGACCTCAGTATACTTAATAAATGTGTGGGTTCAACACCACATCCAAGAACCTTTCCATCTCTAAAAATTCTACAAATGTCAGTAATTTAGAAAATTGGCAAGACTTTCTAGGTAGCTGCCTGTGACATGGAGTCAGACAAGGCATGGTCTTCCTGAAGCCACCATGGCTGGTGAACCTTGGGCCTGTTTCCCAGCTTCCTTTCAAAGGATGTATAAAAGTGTGGGGTGAAGACCAAGGGTACCAGACTTCCCCAGAGTTCTTGTTTAAAATGTACTGAATACACCAGACTCTGGGGGATGAGGGTAGGGAATGGACGGTAGCTTCAGGAACCTATAATTTAAAAAGCTCCATAAATGGATTCTTCTGTCTGCTGAAGTTTGAGAACATAATAAATATCAGCTGGCCACCAGCAAGCGGCTTTTCAAACGTTCCTGGCCCTTGCCTTCAGTCAGTTAGTGGTTCCTATCTCAGTACCAAAGGCCCTGGGAAGGACCCAGGTGGCTGCCTCTCACCTGTAATCTAGCCAAGATACTGGCTTTCTTGGAGTTGGAGGAGTAGCTCCTGGAGCAGGAGACGCTGCAGAACCTCTTGGTCTTGGAGAAGAAGGCTTCCCTTGTACCCACGATACCACACATCTCACAGACAGCTGGGAAGAGAACTTAGCACATGACTCACCCGATACGGCCACCTCAAAGCAAACAAAATGATGGGCCCTTCAAAACCTGGGGCACTGCATTAACCAGGTGAGCCCCTGCCCCGACCAAGGCTAATGGAATAAGAGAAGGAATGGGAGGTACTGGCGTGTATATCCTGAATCTACCTGAACAAAGTGCTGCTGCTTGGCCTCCCTTGGCTGCATATATCAACAGAGGAGCTAATGGAAATCCATGAGGACGACTGGGGGAACAGGTGAGTGTTGAAAAGTTTGTGAGAGGAAAGTGAGAAGAGGCCAGGCATGGTAGCTCCTGTCTGTAATCCCAGCAGTTTGGGAGGCCAAGGAGGGAGGATTGCTTGAGGGCAGGAATTCGAGACCATCCTGGGCAACCCAGCAAGACCTTGTTGCAAAAAAAAAAAAAAAAAAAAAAAAAAAGGCCTAGTGTGATGGCACACACCTGTTGTCCCAGCTTCTTGGGAGGTTAAAGTGGGGGGGGGGGACTGCTTGAGCCCAGGAGGTTGAGGCTGCAGTGAGCCATGTTTGCACCACTGTACCTCTAGCCTGGGCAACAAAATAAGACACTGTCTCAAAAAAAAGAAGAGGAAAAATTTATAGGAAGAAAAAGTGCCAAAGTCACTTAACCTCTATGGCTCTATTTTCTCATCTATATAGTAAAGGGACTGAACTAGATCCGTGTTTTTTTTTTTTTTTTTTTTTTTGAGATGGAGTCTCACTCTGTCACCTAGGCTGGAGGGCAGTGGCGCGATCTCGGCTCACTGCAAGCTCCGCCTCCCAGGTTCACGCCATTCTCCTGCCTCAGCCTCCCTAGTAGCTGCAACTACAGGTGCTGCCACCAAGCCCAGCTAATTTTTTTGTATTTTTAGTAGAGATGGGGTTTCACCATGTTAGCCAGGATGGTCTCGATCTCCCGACCTCATGGTCCGCCCACCTTGGCCTTCCAAAGTGCTGGGATTACAGGTGTGAGCCACTACGGCCGGCTAGATCAGTGTTTCAGTGTTTTAATTGTGACTTCACTTTTTTTTTTTGAGATGGAGTTTCGCTCCTGTCACCCAGGTGGGAGTGCAGTGGCGCCATCTCGGCTCATTGCAACTTCTGACTCCCGGATTCAAGGGATTCTCCTGCCTCAGCCTCCTGAGTAGCTGGGACTACAGGCGTGTGCCACCACGCCCAGCTAATTTTTTGTATCTTTAGTAGGGGTTTCGCCATGTTGACCAGGCTGGTCTTGAACTCCTGACCTCAGGTGATCCACCTGCCTCGGCCTCCCAAAGTGCTGGGATTACAGGCGTGAGTCACCACGCCTGGCCCGTGACTTCACTATTAGACCCACCTGGGGAGCTTTTAAAACTGCCTAAGCTGGCACAGTGGCTCACACCTGTAATCTCAGCACTTTGGGAGGCCGAGGCAGGTGCATTACCTGAGGTCAGGAGTTCACAGACCAACCTGGCCAACATGGTGAAACCCCATCTCTACTGAACATACAAAAAACTTAGCCAGGCATGGTGGTGGGTGCCTATAATCCCAGCTACTCGGGTGAATGGGGCAGGAGAATCCCTTCAACCCAGGAGGCGGAGGTTGCAGTGAGCTGAGATGGCGCCACTGCACTCCAGCCTGGGCAACAAGAGCAAAACTCCGTCTCAAAAAAAAAAAAGCCTGAACCTAAAATTCTAATGGTCTGTGATGGGAGACTGGCACCTATAGTTTGTTAAAAGCTCCCCTAGATGATTCTAATGTGCAGAATCTCTGGTCTAAATGGTCACTAATGGCTCCTTCTAGTTCTAAATCCTAAGATTCTAAGAGAAGGGTTAGAAGAGGATAGAAGAGAGAAAGATAAAAAAGGCAAGGGATGAAAAGAAGACAACATGAATAGAAAGGAAAGAAGGCTGAGCGCCGTGGCTCACGCCTGTAATCCCAGCACTTTGGGAGGCCGAGGTGGGCGACTCACAAGGTTAGATCGAGACCATCCTGGCTGACATGGTGAAACCCCGTCTCTACTAAAAATACAAAAAATTAGCCGGGCCTGGTGGCGGGTGCCTGTAGTCCCAGCTACTCGGGAGGCTGAGGCAGGAGAATGGCCTGAACCCGGGAGGCGGAGGTTGCAGTGAGCCAAGATTGCGCCACTGCACTCCAGCCTGGGCAATAGAACGAGACTTCATCTTAAAAAAAAAAAAAAAAAAAGAAAGAAAGAAAGATAGGAAATAAGATTCAACAGCAGAGAGTATTAGATTACTCTTGTAAGAAGTTTGAAGCCAGGTGCAGTGGCTCACGCCTGTAATCCTAGCACTTTAGGAGGCCGAGGTGGGGGAATCACTTGAGCTTGGGAGTTCAAGACCAGCCTGGGCAACATGGCAAAACCCTGTCTACAAAAAAACCCCACAAAACTTAGCCAGGCATGGTGGCATACGCCTGTAGTCCCAGCTACTCAGGAGGTTCAGGTGGAAGGACTGCCTGAGCCCAGGAGGTCAAGGCTGCAGCGTGAGGCATTTTCACACCACTGCACTCCAGCCAGGGTGATAGAATGAGACCCTGTCTCAAAACAAAAAGAGTTTGGGATCCAAGGGATGGCAGTGTCATCACAGACTAGCCTGCCTCTCTTCACAGGCAGCCCACACATGGGAGGCCCTGACACAGGGGTTCAGCAGCTGTCCAAGCATCACATTTCTGAACTCAACTGGCTTCCAGATGATCCACAGGGATTCTCATCTGCCCGCCCTCAACCCAATCCTCCTACCCAGGGTCACTTTATCGTGTATTACCTCCCCACTCCCACCCTGACTTCCAAGCCACAAGCTATTTGTCCCTTCTTAGAAAGGAACCAAAACACTTTAGGTTTCCTATCTTCTAACATCCTGTCTGGAAATCCACCGTATATACTTACACAAAAAAGCAGCACCATGTTACTCAGCGGCATCTAAACTGTGCTGAATACACATTAGTTGTATGAAAGAATGAATGAAGTCACAATTTGAAATTAGACTGGGGCCAGGCACAGTGACTCACTCCTGTAATCCCAGCACTCTGGGAAGCCGAGGTGGGTGAATCACCTGAGTTCAGGAGTTCGAGACCAGCCTGGTCAACAAGGTGAAACCCCACCTCTACTAAAAATACAAAAATTAAAAGGCCAGGCGCGGTGGCTCAAGCCTGTAATCCCAGCACTTTGGGAGGCCGAGACGGGCGGATCACGAGGTCAGGAGATCGAGACCATCCTGGCTAACACGGTGAAACCCCGTCTCTACTAAAAATACAAAAAAACTAGCCGGGCGAGGTAGTGGCCGCCTGTAGTCCCAGCTACTTGGGAGGCTGAGGCAGGAGAATGGTGTAAACCCGGGAGGCGGAGCTTGCAGTGAGCTGAGATCCGGCCACTGCACTCCAGTCCGGGCGACAGAGCGAGACTCTGTCTCAAAAAAAAAAAAAAAAAAAATTAGCTGGGTGTGGTTGTGGGTGCCTGTAGTCCCAGCTACTTGGAAGGCTGAGGCACGAGAATCACTTGAACTCGGGAGGTGGAAGTTGCAGTGAGCCAAGATCATGCCACTGCACTCCATCCTGGGCAACAGGGTGAGACTCAAGTCTTAAAAAAAAAAAAAATTCAGCAAAGGAAGTACCACTCTGGCTACTTGGGGTGCTTCTGTCTCCCTTACAGATTCTTATACATCTGATCCCTTAGAAATCACAATTAACAGCCTTTTACATCTGGATGGCTCTGCCCGTATAGCCTATATCCATCCCCCTCTTCCTCTATAATCTTCTGACTCCTTTCCATCCTCAGGGGACACTCGGAAGGCACCTGGCTCAGAACCACTGCCATCCAAGGAGCGAGGAGTCCCAGGGCTCAGCAAATGCAGGGGGGAGGTCGGCAGTTCCCCTGCTTCCCGATCTTCATTTTCTGCTTCACTTGACTCCTCCAGATAGGAGCTGCTCTCACTGCCCACACTGCTGTTATAACTCCGGAAACTATCATAGCCACCAAACAGCTCCAAGTCATCATCTTCCTCTTCCTCCATTGGTTCTGAAGATGGGGTCTCCTAATGGAGGATGACACAAACCAGGTAGAAAGAATTATGATTGGCTTTAGTGCACGGGGGGAGAAGCTGCAGATCTGCTATCAGCCCCCTCACACTTTCGGGAACCTTCAAAATACTAGGATCATTACTCCTATTTCCACATTTCTCCACCATGATGCAATACAATAGCTTAACAAGACAGAAATTCACCAGCCGTGAAAAACAGACAGAATAACACCAGCCGTGTTAGGAATTCACCAGGCTCCTCTGTGGATTTACAAATGATGATATTTTAACATGGTTCAAATAGAATACTGTGTAACAATGAGGGCCGGGTGCAGTGGCTCACGCCTGCAATCCCAGCACTTTGGGAGGCCGAGGCCGGCAGATCACCTGAGGCCAGGAGTTCGAGATCAGCCTGACCAAGACGGTGAAACCCTGTCTCTACTAAAAATTACAAAAAAAAAAAAAAAGCCAGGCATGGTGGTGGGTGCCTGTAGTCCCAGTCACTCAGGAGGCTGGTGCAGAGAATCGCTTAAACCCAGGAGGCAGAGGCTGCAGTGAGCCAAGATTGTGCCACTGCACTCCAGTCTGGGTGACAGAGTGAGACTCTATCTCAAAAAAAGAAAAAAAAAGGTGAAATATCCTAAGGTACTTCAGAAAGACTTTCTGGGGTAGAAGATATATATTAGAAATTAATTCTTAGCCGGGCATGGTGGCCCATACCTGAAATCCCAGTACTTTGGGAGGCCAAGGCGGGTGGATCACGAGGTCAGGAGTTCAAGACTAACCTGGCCAAGATGGTGAAACCCTGTCTCTACTAAAAATACAAAAATTGGCCGGGTGTGGTGGCAGGCACCTGTAATCCCAGGTACTTGGAAGGCTGAGGCAGAGAACTGCTTGAACCTGGGAGGCGAAGGTTGCAGTGAGCTAAGATCGTACCACTGTACTCCAGCCTGCACGACAGAGTGACTCTGTCTCAAAAAGAGAAAAGTCTTCTCCGTTCAATATTACATCAAAATGATCTCAACTCAGAAACAATTTAAGTCACAGAAAAGTTAATTTGGGACCCAGACTGCTCCAAAGAGGATCAGAGAGACAGATGACACACAGATAACTATGGCATCTTGGGGTGTACTATAGCGCTAGATTCAGCTCTGATCCTAACTAGCTATAGGGCCTTAAGCAAGTCATTTAACTTCTGTGGGCTTCAATTTTCTCATCTATAAAATAAAAATATTTGACTCGGCTGGGCGCGGTGGCTCACGCCTGTAATCCCAGCACTTTGGGAGGCTGAGGCGGGCGGATCACAAGGTCAGGAGATCGAGACCATCCTGGCTAACACGGTGAAACCCTGTCTCTACTAAAAATACAAAAAGTAACCAGGCGTGGTGGTAGGTGCCTGTAGTCCCAGCTACTCAGGAGGCTGAGGCAGGAGAATGGCGTGAACCTGGGAGACGGAGCTTGCAGTGAGCCGAGATAGTGCCACTGCACTCCATCCTGGGCGACAGCCAGACTCCGTCTCAAAAAAATAAATAAAAATAAAAAATTAATTAGCCAGGTGTGGTGGCATGTGCCTGTATTCCCAGCTCCTTGGAGCTGAGGTGGAAGGACTGCTTGAGCCTGGGAGGTGAAGGTGGTAGTGAGCCATAACCATGCCACTGCTATCCAGCCTGGGCAAAAGTGAGATCCTGTCTCAAAAGAAAAAAAAAAAGCCAGGTGGTGGTGGTATGCACCTGTAGTTCTAGCTACTCAGAAGGCTGAGGTGGGAAGATAGCTTGAGCCTGGGAGGTCACGGCTGTACTGAATCATGGTCACACCATTGCACTCCAGCCTGGATGACAGAGGAAGACGCTGTCTCAAAGGGGAAAAAAAAAGTGTGAAGAGCTCAAATACCATCTCTAGTGCTTACTTGCTGTATGACCTGCAGCAAGTCAGTTTTGCAGTGTTTCAGTTTCCACATCTGTACAATGAGGATAGTATCACCTATTTCACAGGGTTTGGGGGCTGGCCATAGTGGCTCATGCCTGTAATCACAGCACTTTGGGAGGCCGAGGCAGGAGGATTGCTTGAGCCTGGAGTTCAAGACCAGACTGGGCAACATAGGGAAACCCTGTCTCTACAAAAACTGGAAAAAATTTGCTGGGCGTGGTGGTTAGGGAGGCTGAAGTGGGAGGATCTCTTGAGCCAGGGAGGTCAAGGCTGCAGTGAGCTATGATTGCACCACTGCACTCCAGCCTGGGTGACAGAGCAACTCTGTCTCAAAAAAAAAAAAAAAAAGGATTTGGGGGAGAAGTAAGAGACAATACAGGCAAAGCACTCAGAATAGTGACTTGCATATAGTAAGTGCTCAATAAACATTGCCAACTTTTACTGGTTGAAAGCATAGACTGGGCCAGGCGCGGTGGCTCAAGCCTGTAATCCCAGCACTTTGGGAGGCCGAGACGGGCGGATCACGAGGTCAGGAGATTGAGACCATCCTGGCTAATACGGTGAAACCCTGTCTCTACTTAAAAATACAAAAAACTAGCCGGGCGACGAGGCGGGCGCCTGTGGTCCCAGCTACTCGGGAGGCTGAGGCAGGAGAATGGCGTAAACCCGGGAGGCGGAGCTTGCAGTGAGCTGAGATCCGGCCACTACACTCCAGCCTGGGTGGCAGAGCAAGACTCCGTCACAAAAAAAAAAAAAAAAAAAAAAAGCATAGACTGATTTGCCTAGGTTTGAATCTGATTTGCCTAGGCTCTAACATTTATTAACTGTGTGATTTTGTGTGTATTTTATCTCGCTGCCCTCAGTTCTTCATCATTACAAGAGAGATAATAAGCTTTCTTTAGATAATTCTTATGAAGATTAAGATATGTAAAGCCTAGTTCTATTTCCAGCAGTCAGTAACAGCTCTAAAAGTGTGACATGCTATTCTTATTCTCCACATTATTATTTTCCTTTACCCTTGCAGAATGTTTGAGCTATTCCACTTTATATTTGCACCTACACATGCAAATATGCTAGAAAGGAAACAGTTCAAATATAGGTACCCCTGTAAGGCAGGGTGACAGAGACCACCTGTAGTCCCAGCTACTTAGGAGGTTGAGGTGTGAGGATTGCTTGAGCCCAAGAGTTCGAGGCTGCAGTGCGTTGTCATCACGCCTGTGAGTAACCACTGCACTCCAGCCAGGGCAAGAGAGGAACACCCCGTCTCTTAAAACAAATATAAGGTGCCCAGAAACCAAATGATTAAAGGATGAGGCGGGGTGCAGTGGCTCACGCCTGTAATCCCAGCACTTTGGGAGGTCGAGGCAAAGTGGGCAGATCACCTGAGGTCAGGAGTTCGAAACCAGCCTGACCAACATGGTGAAACCTCGTCTCTACTAAAAATATAAAAATTAGCCGGCTGTGGTTGCGCATGCCTGTAATCCCAGCTACACGGGAGGCGGAGACAGGAGAATTGCTTGAACCCGGGAGACGGAGGTTGCAGTGAGCTGCGATCGCGCCACTGCACTCCAGCCTGGGCAACAGAGCGAGACTCCGTCTGAAAGAAAAAACAAAAGGGATGAGTGGGTTCCAGGTTGCAGTACAATGTGAAAAGCATATCAAAGTTTTGGACGCGGACAGACTTAGAGCCAACCTCCTTCACTTTCCAGCCGGGGTAACTTCCTGGGGCGTCACACCACCTCTAAGCCTCAGTGGCTTGAATGACGAAGACGAAAGAATAATACATAATTCCTGTGAGTGTACTGGAAGATAATGCACATGAACGTTACAGACAAGGAGTGATGTTCACCCAACGTTAATCTCCCTTCACTTCCCACCTCATGTAACAGGCCTCACAAGCCCTAAAGAACACGGCCACGAGACAATGAGGATAAAGAAGATTCAGGAGCTCTCACATCCTAAACCTAGTTCCCCTTCCCCCAGGCCAGGGACAGCTGTTCCTCCCTGAACTCGCCGAACATTGGTCCCAGCAGGAGAGGAGCAAAAAGTAACGCCAGTCGCCTCTGGCCCTGGCTCAGTTTAACTATCTCAGTTTATCCATCCTTCCACCCTCCATTCTCCAGACGTCGTTAAAAGCCCTAAAGAAGGGTCCACGGAGCGAGGATCTCGGGGTTCCCCTTCCAAGTCACGCTAAGCCCTCTCCTTCTCACCTCAATACTCGGGGGCTTCTCCATGAGACCTCAGTTTCGCCAAGCGTCACCAGGTGCAGGAAGCCATATTGGCCTCGTCGCTCTCCCCGAGAGCACTCATTGGTCGCCTCCCTGAGCCACGGGCCAATCACGCTGCAGGAAGGCGGAAAAGCCAGTTCCGTGCCTGCTCGCGCCATTCTCTCCCTTTGGGCGGGGAAACCGCGGGCGCTTGTGGGAATTGTAGTTCGCCTTGGGTGTGCAGGGTGGGGCGTTACCATAGTGACGTGGAAACCAGGGACGCTGGAAACCCCTTGCGCCTCACGCCAACTGTTCCAGTTACGCCAACCTCTTGACTTCATTGGGATGTTATTCTTCACTAAACGGTTACTGAGCACCTATGATAGTCACTGTTTCAGACTCCAGGAATAACCTCGTACTCTCCCGGGTTAGATATTTAAGGTGTTCTTTTGCTGGGATGCATAGCAGAGGGACTCATTTCCATCTCAGGCAGAAACTGAAATACTCCAGATTGAAAAGAAGAAAAAAGGGAAGAAAGAGAGAGAGACAGAGAGAGAGAGAGAGAAAGAAAGAGGAAGGAAGAAACTGGAATACAGTGTGTGTATGTGTGTGTGTGTGTTTTCCTGAGACGAAGTCTTGCCCTGTCACCCAGGCTGGAGTGCAGTGGCGCGATCTTGGTTCACTGCAACCTCCACCTTCCGGGTTCAAGCGATTCTCGTGCCTCAGCCTCCCAAGTAGCTGGGATTACAGGCGCCCGCCACCAAGCCCGGCTAAGTTTTGTATTTTTTAGTAGAGACGGAGTATCACCATCTTGGCCAGGCTGGTCTTGAACTGACCTCGTGATCCACCCGCCTCAACCTCCCAAAGTGCTGGGATTACAGGCGTGAGCCACCGCGTCAGCTGAAACTGGAATATTCTTTTTCTCAATGCTGTAAATGTCCAGCCTCCTCCAAATCTTGCAACATTCCTCATTCACCACTCTCTCCTGGGTAAAATCCTCGAATCTGAGGCTCTCTACCTCATCCCGTTAGGGTTTCCCACAACCTCTTTAGACACCCTGAGTTCTAGGTGCTGTTGTGGAGCTTTGCAAACATCTTTTCAAACCCTTACACATCCTATCACCGTTTGAAAGAAGAGGAAGTGGTGGCTCTTCAGGTTTAGGCACTTTCCAAGATCACACAGGATTGGGATTCCAAATTTAGTACAAATTCCTTCCCTATACTATGCTGTGTCCCAATGAATTAACTAAGACTCTAAATGCAATATGTGGAGGCTGAATACATATAAAACATATGCCTAAATTTGAGGCCCACCATGGAGATGTGAAACTCTTCCTAGATGTCTTTCTTTCCTTCAACCCCTTCCACCCTAAACCCCTGTATCCATGCTGCCAACATGTTGGTTTTTCTACCTCCAAAATATATCCTGTGTTTCCTCCACTACCACTCTAATACAAGCCACCGGCCCATTTCAGCAGCCCTTCAAGTGGTCACCCCTTCCTTCCTTCCTTCCTTCCTTCCTTCCTTCCTTCCTTCCTTCCTTCTTCCTTCCTTCCTTCCTTTCCTTCTCTTCCTCTCTCTTCTCTTCCTTCTTCTCTCTCTCTCTCTCTCTCTCTCTCTCTCTCTTCTCTTTCTTTTTTGAGACGGAGTCTCGCTCTGTTGCCCAGGCTGGAGTGCAGTGGCAGGATCTCGGCTCACTGCAAGCTCTATCTCCCGGGTTCACACCATTCTCCTGCCTCAGCCTCCCGAGTAGCTGGGACTACAGGTGCCCACCACCACGCCCGGCTAGTTTTTTGTATTTTTAGTAGAGAGGGAGTTTCACCGTGTTAGCTAGGATGGTCTCGATCTCCTGACCTCATGATCCACGTGTCTTGGCCTCTCAAAGTGCTGGGATTGCAGGCATGAGCCACCGCACCCGGCCCTCTTTCTTTTATTGATTGATTGGTTGATTGAGATGGAGTCTCCCTCTGTCATCCAGGCTGGAGTGCAGCGGGATCTCTGCTCATTGCAACCTCCGCCTCCCATGGTTACCCTTTTTAAATCTTCACCTTTAATCCACACAGGTGATCTTTAAAACTCGTAGACCTGGCCAGGCACAGTGGCTCACCCCTGTAATCCCAGCACTTTGGGAGGTCAAGATGGGAAGATCACAAGGTCAGGAGATCGAAACCAGCCTGGCCAAGATGGTGAACCCCATCTCTATTAAAAATTCAAAAATTAGCTGGGCGTGGTGGCACGTGCCTGTAATCCCAGCTACTTGGGAGGCTGAGGCAGGAGAATCGCTTGAACCAGGGAGTCGGAGGTTGCAGTGAGCTGAGATCGTGCCACTACACTCCAGCCTGGGCAACAGAGCAAGACTCCATTTCAAATAAATAAATAAATAAATAAATAATAAATAAATAAATGTTCTGGAATGAGATAGTGGTGAAAAAAAAGAAAAGGGAAGATTGGTTCAGTAAGTGCAAAGGTCCTGGGGCCAACTCAAGCTTGGTACACAATAAACAGAAAAATAGGGAGAGTAGATGGATATAGCAAAAGATGGAGAGGGTGGTACAAGACAAGGTTGGAGGGAAAGCTGGGTCCAGGTCATTCAGGGTCTTGTGGAGTGCTTGGATTTTATTCTGTGCAAGGGAAAGGCATTAGAGTTTGGTTGGTTGGTTGGTTTTGAGACAAATTTCATTCTCATTTCCCACGCAGTGGTGCGATCTCAGCTCATCACAACCTCTACCTCCCAGGTTCAAGCAATTCTCCTGCCTCAGCCTCCCAAGTAGCTAGGGATTATAGGCATGCGCCACCACGCCTGGCTAATTTTTTTTGTTTTTGTTTTTGTTGTTGTTGTATTTTTAGTAGAGACAGGGTTTCTTCATGTTGGTCAGGCTGGTCTTGAACTCCCGACCTCAGGTGATTCTCCCACCTGGGTGAATGGTCTTGATCTCCTGACCTCGTGATCCTCCTGCCTTGGCCTCCCAAAGTGCTGAGATCACAGGCCTGAGTCACTGCGCCCGGGTAAAAATTTTTAAAAATTAACTAAGTGTGGTGGCGTGCACCTGTGGTCCCAGACACTCTGGAGGCTGAGGAGGGAGGATTGCTTGAGCCCAGGAGGTTGAGGCTACAGTGAACCATGTTCATGACACTGCACTCTACCCTAGTGACAGAGAGAAAAAAAAAAAGTTGTCTGGCTGGGCATGGTGGCTCACGCCTGTAATCCCAGCACTTTGAGAGGCTGAGGCAGGTAGATTACTTGAAATCAGGAGTTCTGCTGGACGTGGTGGCTCACACCTGTAATCCCAGGACTCTGGGAGGCCAAGGCGGGTGGATCACCTTAGGTCAGGAGTTCGAGACCAGCCTGGCTGATGTGGTGAAACCCTGTCTTTACTAAAAATACAAAAATTGGCCGGGCTTGGTGCAGCGTACCTGTAATCCCAGCTACTTGGGAGGCTGAGGCAGAGAATCTCTTGAACCCAGGAGGCGGAGATTGCAGTGAGCTGAGATCGTGCCATTGCACTCCAGCCTGGAAAAAAAAAAAAAAAAAAGAATTCTAGCCCTCCCTGGCCAACATGGTGAAAAGCCTGTCTTGATTTAAAAAAAATACAAAATATTAGCCTGGCGTGGTGGCACAAGCGTATAGTCCCAGTTACTTGGGAGGCTGAGGTGGGTGGATCACTTGAAGTCAGGAGTTTGAGACCAGCCTGGCTAACATGGTGAAACCCCATCTCTACTAAAAATAGAAAAATATTGGCCGGGCACATTGCTCATGCCTGTAATCCCAGCAGTTTGGGAGGCTGAGGCGGGTGGATCGCCTGAGGTCAGGAGTTTGAGATCAGCCTGACCAATATGGTGAAACCCCGTCTATACTAAAGATATAAAAATTAGTCGGTGTGGTGGCACATGCCTGTAGTCTCAGCTACTCGGGAGGCTGAGACAGGAGAATTGTTTGAATCAGGGTGGCAGAGGATGCAGCGAGCCGAGATTATGTCACTGCACTCCAGTCTAGACGACAGAGCAAGACTCCATTAAAAAAAAAAAAAATTAGCTGGATGTGCTGGTGCATGCCTATAATCCCAGCTGCTCAGAGGCCGAGGCAGGAGAACTGGTTGAACCTGGGAGGCAGAGGTTGCAGTGAGCCGAGATCTTGCCACTGCACTCCAGCCTGGGTGACAGAGTGAGATTTTCTCTTAAAACAAACAACCAAAAAACCAACAACAAGAAAAAAGGTGTCTGGGTTGAATAGCAGATTGGCAGGGCATAGAGCAGAGGAGGCAAGTTCAAGGGATTTATTTACATAGTATGGAACAGAAGAACACGTTTGTGTTGCTAGTGGGAGTGATCGAGTGGAGAGAGACAGATCAATGATCCCAGACAGAGGGACAGTGATGCACAGAAGGCCTTAAAAGACAGGAGCGTATTAGGTCCACATGTAGAGGGATGAATGAGTCCAGCCAAAAAGGTACCTTCGCTACAGGATGAAACCCCTGCCCAGGAGCTCCGTAGCAGAAGGAACTGCCACACTGTTACTGTTCTGGGGTGGCCACTGTTGCTTAGCAACCTGTGTTTAATAAGATGTTTCAACTGATTTCCTAATAAATGGCCATTTCAACTTACACCAACGGTTCCAGTCACTGGTGTTCCTGCTCTGCTTATTTCCAACGCTGAAACTGGACACTCAGGTTTTTACGTCCTTGTACTGTTGATGATGTATGCATTTTTTTTTTTTTTTTTGGAGACGGAGTTTCGCTCGTTACCCAAGCTGAAGTGCAATGGTGCGATCTCGGCTCACTGCAATCTCTGCCTCCTGGGTTCAAGTGATTCTCCTGCCTTAGCCTTCCATGTAGCTGGGATTACGGGCATGCACCACCATGCCAGGCTAATTTTTTGTATTTAGTAGAGACGAGGTTTCACCATGTTGGTCAGGCTGGTCTCGAACTCCTGACTTCAGTTAATCCACCCAACTCAGCCTCACTAAAGTGCTGGAATTACAGGTGTGAGCCACTGCACCTGGCCTAATTTTGTATTTTTAGTAGAGACAGGTTTTCTCCATGTTGGTCAGTCTGGTCTTGAACTACCGACCTCAGGTGATCTGCCCACCTCGGCCTCCCAAAGTGCTAGGATTAGGATTTCAGGCATATGGCCGGGCGCGGTGGCTCAAGCCTGTAATCCCAGCACTTTGGGAGGCCGAGACGGGCGGATCATGAGGTCAGGAGATCGAGACCATCCTGGCTAATACGGTGAAACCCCGTCTCTACTAAAAAATACAAAAAACTAGCCGGGCGACGAGGCGGGCGCCTGTAGTCCCAGCTACTCGGGAGGCTGAGACAGGAGAATGGCGTGAACCCGGGAGGCGGAGCTTGCAGTGAGCTGAGAGCCGGCCACCACACTCCAGCCTGGGTGGCAGAGCAAGACTCCGTCTCAAAAAAAAAAAAAAAAAAAAAAAAAAGGATTTCAGGCATAAGCCACTGCGCCTGGCTTTTTTTTTTTTTTTTTTAAACGGTGTCTCAGCCCGGCGTGGTGCCTCACACCTGTAATCCCAGCACTTTGGGAGGCCGAGACAGGTGGGTCACGAGGTCAGGAGTTCAAGACCAGCCTTGTCAAGATGGTGAAACCCCATCTCTACTAAAAATGCAAAAATTAGCTGGTCATGTTGGTGGGTGCCTGTAATCCCAGATGCTTAGGAGGCTGAGGCAGAGAATTGCTTGAACCCAGAAGGTGGAGGTTGCAGTGAGCCGAGATCGTGCCACTGCACTCCAGCCTGGACGACAGAGCGAGATTCCATCTCAAAAAAAAAAAAAAAGAAACGGAGTCTCGCTCTGTCACCCAAGCTTGAGTGCAGTGGCACAATCTCAGCTCACTGCAACATCCACCTCCGAGGTTCAAGCGATTCTCCTGCTTCAGTCTCTGGAGTAGCTGGGACTATGGGTACGTGCCACCATGCTAGGCTAATATTTTGTATTTTTTTAGTAGAGACAGGATTTCGCCATGTTGGACAGGGTGGTCTAGAACCCCTGACCTCAAGTGATCCACTTGCCTTGGCCTCCCAAAGTGCTGGGATTACAGATGTGTGCCACCACATCCAGCCACAAGAAACATCTTTTTTCCTTTTCCTTTTTTTTTTTTTTGAGATAGGGTCGTGCTCTGTCACCACCCAGGCTGTCACAGCTCACTGCAGCCCCAACCTCTCACGGTCAAGCAATCCTCCCATCTCAGCCTCCTGAGTAGTGGGGACCACAGGTGTGCGCCACCAGGCATGGCTACTTTTTGTATTTTTTGTAGAGAGGGGGTTTCTCCATGTTGCCCAAGCTGGTCTTGAACTCCTAGACGCAAGCAATCCACCCACCTTGTCTTCCCAAAGTGCTGGGATTACAGGTGTGAGTCACAGAGCCCAGCCCCACAGGACCCTTCTAATTGGTCTCCATGCTTTTTCTTTTCTTTTTCTTTTTTTTTTTTTTTTTTTTTTTGAGACGGAGTCTCGCTGTGTCGCCTGGGCTGGAGTGAAGTGGCCGGATCTCAGTTCACTGCAAGCTCCGCTGCCTCCCGGGTTCACGCCATTCTCTCGCCTCAGCCTCCCAAGTAGCTGGGACTACAGGCGCCTGCCACCTCGCCCGGTTAGTTTTTTGTATGTTTTAGTAGAGACGGAGTTTCACCATGTTAGCCAGGATGGTCTCGATCTCCTGACCTTGTGATCCGCCCGTCTCGGCCTCCCAAAGTGCTGGGATTACAGGCTTGAGCCACCGCGCCCGGCCTTTCTTTTCTTTTCTTTTTTGAGATGGAGTCTTACTCTGTCACCCAGGCTGGAGTGCAGTGGCATGATCTCGGCTCACTGCAACCTCCACCCCCTGGGTTCAAGCAATTCTCCAGCCTCAGCCTCCCTAGTAGCTGTGTTTACAGGCATGTGATACTACGCCTGGCTAATTTTTGTATTTTTACAAAAATTACAAGAGATGGGGATTTGTCATGTTGGCCAGGCTGGTCTCAAACTCCTGACCTCAAGCGATCCACACCGCTCAGCCTCCCAAAGTGCTGGGATTCCAGGCATGAGCCACCGCTCCCGGCCCCCTTGCTTCTTCTCTTGATCCACCTCCAGTTCATTCTTCACACAGACACTACGTGTAATACAGACATCGAATCAGTTTACTCTCCTGCTTAAAGCCTTCAAAGGTTTTCCATTGTGCTCTCCTGCTAACTGGAACTTTTCTCCACCTCAGTCCCTATATTCTGGGTCTCTGCCTGAAATGCTCTTCCCCCACAATTCCCTTCCCAGAAATGGCTCCTTCTTATCCTGCAAGTAAAGGTATGTTCCCTACTTAGCAGGCCTTTCTCCCGTTGCCTAGGCTCTATCACAACACCTGCTAAATTCCTCCTCACATGGAATTAGATGTTTGATAAGTCTTCTCTGTCTCCCTGCGGGAAGTAGGAAGCTCCACGAGGACAGAGAGATTCACCTGTGTTTTCCTGGAGTCCAGCACGGGGCCTGGTGCACAGTAGGCACCTAATAAATATTTGATGAGGCCAGGCACAGTGGCTCACACCTGTAATCTCAGCACTTTGGGAGGCTGAGGCGGGCAGATCACCTGAGGTCAGGAGTTCGAGACTTGCCTGGCTAACATGGTGAAACGCCGTCTCTACTAAAAAAATACAAAAATTAGCTGGGCGTGGCGGCAGGCACCTATAATCTCAGCTACTTGGGAGGCTGAGACAGGAGAATGGCTTGAGCCCATGAGGAAGAGGTTGCAGTGAGCCGAGATTGCACCACTGCGCTCCAGCCTGGACAAGAAAGCAAAACTCCATCTTACATATATAAATAAATAAATATTTGATGAATAAGATGATTTGTCACTAGCAGATGCTCTGTGAAATGTATGGCTGTGCTCCTAAAGTATTAATAAAAGATTAAGCAACTAATAAAGGTTATTTTTCTCAGCTGGTTTCTACCATACCAGTGTCTAATAGGATGATCATAACTACCATATACTGTGCACACTTATTATTTATTTTATTTATTTTTTGAAACTGGCTCTGTCGCCCAAGCTGGAGTGCAGTGGCATGATCTTGACTCACTGAAACCTCTGTCTCCCAAGTCCAAGCGGTTCTCCTCCCTCAGCCTCCCGAGTAGCTGTGACTACAGACGTGCACCGCCATGCCAGGTGAATTGCTGTATTTTTTTTTTTTTTTAGAGACGGAGTCTCGCTCTCTCGCCCAGGCTGGAGTGCAGTGGCCCGATCTCAGCTCACTGCAAACTCCGCCTCCCGGGTTTACGCCATTCTCCTGCCTCAGCCTCCCGAGTAGCTGGGACTACAGGCGCCCGCCACCTCGCCCGGCTAGTTTTTTGTATTTTTTAGTAGAGACAGGGTTTCACCGTGTTAGCCAAGATGGTCTTGATCTCCTGACCTCGTGATCCGCCCGTCTCGGCCTCCCAAAGTGCTGGGATTACAGGCTTGAGCCACCGCGCCCGGCCGAATTGCTGTATTTTTAGTAGAGACAGGGTTTCACCATGTTGGCCAGGCTGGTCTTGAACTCCTGACCTAGTGATCCTCCGGCCTCGGCCTTCCAAAGTGCCGGGATTACAGGCGTGAGCAACCGCTCCCGGCAGTTTTTGCATTTTAATACATAGCACTATCAACCACTCAGGGATTTCCTCTTGATTTCTCCCTCTCCATCCCTCATTGTTCAATCCAATAGCAAATCCCGTTTATTCTCCAAAAGCTGCCTCAAATATTTTTTACTTCTATTTATTTATTTCAGACGGGGTCTCCCTCTGTCGCCCAGGCTAGAGTGCAGTGGCGCGATCACGGCTCATTGCAGCCTCCACCTCCTGGGCTGAAGCCTCACACATCAGCCAACCCTCAAGCCCCGCCCCAGTAGCTGGGACTACAGGAGTGAGACATCGCACACAGATAATCAAAAAACAAACAAACAAAAAAAAGGTTTTTTTGTTTTGTTTTGGTTTGGTTTTTTTTGTTTTTTTGTTTTTTGTTTTTTTTTTTTCTGTGGACACAGGGTCTCATTATGTTGCCTGGGCTGGAATTTTTACTTCTTTTTATCTCTACTGCCATCACTTAAATCCAGCCCACCATCATATCAACCCTGGATCCCATTGAAGCTCCCAGCTGGGCTCCCCTCTTACCCTATCCTATTATTTTTCTACGTAGCAATCTTTTTAAAACGGTACTTTGGATGGACTAACTCCTTTGTGTCATTGATTTGCAGGACGAGGGCTTTTACCCGTATGAGCCACTTCTGTCTCCTCTTCCTCCGGTTATAAGACTCCTGGGGAGGGGGCGGGTGACCCAAGTAGAAGTGAGTTAGAGAAAGGCCAAGATAAGAGAGTTATTCATTCAAATAATGTATCGCGTGCCCCTGTGCTCTGCGCACTGTGGGTATAGCAGTGAACTCGAGGAC
Source organism: Rhinopithecus roxellana (assembly GCF_007565055.1). Classification (NCBI taxonomy): domain Eukaryota; kingdom Metazoa; phylum Chordata; class Mammalia; order Primates; family Cercopithecidae; genus Rhinopithecus; species Rhinopithecus roxellana. The sequence continues at coordinate 35,047,332 of NC_044561.1, read as the reverse complement.
TGCAAAGTTCGGGCGCTCCCAGAACTTTCAGTTCCAATTCCATCCGAAGGAAGGGAGACAAAGCTTTCCCGCGCGGACTAGCGGCCAGTCAACTGCTTTGGACTAGCGGCCAGCTAACTGCTTTGACGCCCCGCCTGCCGCCGTGCCTCAGCTCGCCTCTTCTGCACAACGGGACGATCACTGGACAGTGCCCTCTTTGCCCCACAGGGCCACCGGGAAGGTCCCGCCCCGAGCGCTCAGCGGGAGGGGGTCGCACCAAGAGCCCGCGCGCAACTCCAGATGTGGGCGGGGCCCAAAGGTTACGTAGCCAGGAAGGCGGGCACGCGGGCTGCAAGCACCAACCGCCGGCCGCCCCGAGCTGCGTCTCCCCGCCCCCATCACCGCCCCCCCGCCCCGCCCCCAGCGCGTGCCCGCCCGGCGCCCTCTAGGCTGGAAGGCAGCGGGAGCCCTACCGGTGCCAGCACTGCCAGAGCGGGAAGAGCGCGGCGCGGGCCAGCCGGGACCGCTGGACAGCGGGGTCCAGGCTAGAGGGGAGCGGTCAGTGACGGCTGTGGAGGAGGGAGGCGCTGAGCCTCAGCGCGGGAGTCGAGCCTGTGGGCCACTGAACTGGGGGGCTGGCCGAGGTGGGGCTCCCGCCCTGAGGGCGCGCCTTAGGGAGGGGACAGGGGCCGGCGGGACCCTGCTTTGTCTCAGTCGCACTGAGGTGAGGGGGCTGCACTTGGCCGAGCAGCGAGGACCGTGCCCGGCTCAGAGATCTCGGAGTGTCCGGGCTAGATTGCGGCCGCAGTGCGGGAGAAGTCGGGGGAGGGAGTGACAGGTGACGGGGCTGACAGGGCAACTGCCATTATTAAGCACTCGGCCGCCTGGGTGCCACTGCCTCCTTCGCGAGCTGGCAGCCCGGGCCACCGGGGACACGCACCTGTCCTAAGAGGGTGTAGTCTTTGAGGCAGAGGTGGGACACGAACCCGGGACGGTTTGCCTTTGGGCCACTCCCGTAGGCTGAGGGAAAAGTGTACTTAAATCAGGCTTTGAGAATTGGGCAGAGTCTGAAGCGCGGAGATCACCGAGCCCTTCGTTGGCTGTTAGGACTTTGGGAAGACGTTTGACCTCTAAAAGACCACACTTTCCTCATTCCCAAAAGTGGCTGAACCTGTGAACACTAATTACTCATGTGTAAGGAGTGCTGTGCAATCCGTAAAGCACTTTACATTCCTGTGTGGTAGATAATTCGCCACAGTGAACTTGCCAAGTAAGCGTTTTTTTTTTTTTTTTTTTTTTTTTTTTTTTTTTTTTTGAGACGGAGTCTTGCTCTGCCGCCCAGGCTGGAGTGCCGTGGCCGGCTCTCAGCTCACTGCAAGCTCCGCCTCCCGGGTTCACGCCATTCTCCTGTCTCAGCCTCCCGAGTAGCTGGGACTACAGGCGCCCGCCTCGTCGCCCGGCTAGTTTTTTGTATTTTTTAGTAGAGACGGGGTTTCACTGTATTAGCCAGGATGGTCTTGATCTCCTGACCTCATGATCCGCCCGTCTCGGCCTCCCAAAGTGCTGGGATTACAGGCTTGAGCCACCGCGCCCGGCCTAGCGTTTTTTTTTTATTTACCTTTTGTACAGATGAAGAAATTGTGTCCCAGAGACGTTTATTAAATCAGGGAGTAGCAATAGAGCCTCACTTTTTGTTTTTTGTTTTGTTTTGAGACGGAGTCTCACTCTGTCGCCCAGGGCTGGAGTGCAATGGCGCCATCTGGGCTCACTGCAACCTCTGCCTCCCAGGTTCAAGCAATTCTCCTCGCTTCAGCCTCCTCAATAGCTGGGACTACAGGCCACCGCACCCAGCTGCTTTTTGTATTTTTAATAGAGATGGCGGGGGGGGGGGGGGGGGGGGGTTCACCATGTTGGCCATGCTGGTCTCGAACTTCTGACCTCAAGTGATCTGCCCACCTCAGCCTCCCAAAGTGTTGGGATTACAGGTGTGAGCCACCACACCCAGTGGAGGCTTTTTTTTTTTTTTTTTTTTTTTTTTTTTTTTTTTGAGACAGAGTTATGCTCTTGTTGTCCAGGCTGGAGTGCAATGGTGCAGTCTTGGTTCACTGCAACCTCCACCTCCTGGGTTCAAATGATTCTCCTGCCTCAGCCTCCCAAGTAGCTGGGATTACAGGCATGCGCCACCACGCCGGGCTAATTTTTTTTTTTTTTTTTTCCCTTTAGTAGAGACGGGGTTTCTCCATGTTGGTCAGGCTGGCCTTGAACTCCCGACTTCAGGTGATCCGCCTGCCACGGCCTGCCAAAGTGCTGGGATTACAGGCGTGAGCCACCGCGCCCAGCTGAGCCTTACTCTTATACATCAAATGTTTTCCATGATAGGAAACCACCTGGGATGAGCATCAAGCCCCAAACTCACACATCCTGTGATTTTATCATCAGAGTTCCTGGTTTAGAGCGCAATTCTTGGCTGGATCTGCCTGCCACTCCTCAGCTACCAACAACCGTATCTCGGCAACACAATCACCTTGGCACAACACTTTTTATTATTTGTTAAATGTTTCTTACTGGGTTGGGCTAAACCAACTGTGAGGAGTCCTTTAGGCAGAGTAAAAACTTGGAGACAGTTGGATGAGCTTGACTGAATTCTGAAAATTCCCTGAGTGTATTGGGTTTTCTAGGTGACGATTATTTTGAGAGTATTGGTGATAATAATTTTTGTCCTTCCTATTGACAGGTCTACCTCCTAACAAATTATTGGAAGGAATATGAGAAAAGTAAGTAGGGATTTTGAAGTATCATTAAAAGAACCAAAATTGTTTATGTTTAGAACATTGGTAGTTAATTTGGTGATGTTATTTCTGGATGTATAAAGTTAATTGGCAAGTGCTTATCAAATGTCTTTGTGTGTGTGTGTGTGTTGGGTGTGGAGGGTGTCTGTGACATGGAGTCTCATTCACCCTGTCAGCCAGGCTGAAGTGTGGTGGCACAATCTCAGCTCACTGCAACCTCTGCCTCCCAGGTTCAAGCAATTCTCCTGCCTCAACCTGCATAGCTGCAGTTACAGGCACTTGCCACCACACCAGACTAATTTTTTGTATTTTTAGTAAAGACAGGGTTTCACCATGTTGGCCAGGCTGGCCTTGAACTCCTGACCTCAGGTGATCTGCTCACCTTGGCCTCCTAAAGTGCTGGGATTACAGGTGTGAGCCACCATGCCCGGCTCCCAAATGTCCGTTTTTGAGGAATATATTTATTAATATATTCTGAGAGGTCTACACAGGTAGTAGTCCATCACCACAAACACTGACAAAATAATATACTAAGAGATGCTATTTTAAAAAAAATCCCTATAGGACTGTGAAAGGGAAGAGAAGCCAGCTATTACCCTAATGCCTATGATGTGTGTCAGGTGCTGGGGGTGATTTTCACTTATCCTATAGCTTGTTTACCCTCCCAACAAACTTGAAAGGCAGAAGTTATTTGTTTGTTTATTTATTTATTTTGAGGGTCTCACTGTTGCCCAGGCTAGAGTGCAGTGGTGTGATCACGGCTCACTGCAGCCTTGACCTGGGCTCAAGTGAGCCTCCTGCCTCAGCCTCCTGAGTAACTGGGACCACAGGTGCATGCCACCATGTCCAGCTAATTTTTTTTCTTTTTTCTTTTTAAGAAATGCAGAGTCTCACCATGTTGCTCAGGCTGGTCTCAGACTCCTGGACTCAAGCCATCCTCCTGCCTCTGCCTCTCAAAGTGCTGAGATTACAGGTGTGAGCCACTGCGCTCGGGTTAAAGTGTAAGTCTTGTTGATGCTATATCTAAGACACATCCCAGATCTGTCCATCGCCTACTACCACAGATAGAGTCACTGTCATTTCTTGCCCTCAGTCCTATAATAGCTTCCTAATTTTTTGCTTCCTTTCTTGCCACCCTAAAACCTATTATCCACACAACAGCCTGACTGATTTATTTAGTTTTTGTTATTTTTGAGTCGGAGTCTCGCTCTGTTGCCCAGGCTGGAGTGCAGTGGTGCGATCTCAGCTCACTGCAAGTTCCGTCTCCCGGGTTCATGCCATTCTCCTGCCTCAGCCTCCCGAGTAGCTGGGACTACAGGCGCCCACCACCAAGCCCAGCTAATTATTTTGTATTTTTAGTAGAGACGGGGTTTCACCGTGTTAGCCAAGATAGTCTCGATCTCCTGACCTCATGATCCGCCTGCCTTGGCCTCCCAAAGTGCTGGGATTACAGGCGTGAGCCACCGCGCCCAGCCTGATTTATTTAAAATGTAAGACAAATCATGCCACCCTCCTCTTAAAGTGCTCCCCCAGCCCCTCATTGTGCTTAAAATAAAATCTAAGGCTAGGTGCAGTGGCTCATGCCTGTAATCCTAGCACTTTGGGAGGACAAGGCAGGTCAATCACTTGAGTTGCAGTGAGCTGAGATCATGCCACTGCACTCCAGCCTGGGAGACACAGCGAGACTCCGTCTCCAAAAATAAATAAATAAATAATAATAATAATAAATAAATCTAATTCCTTGCCTTGACCTATCAGGACCTAGTGATCTGTCAGCTACTTGCTTTACAACTTCATTTTTGCATCATTTTCTCCCTGTATCATTGAATTCCAGCTTTTTTCCCTTCCTCCCTTCTTCCCTTCCTTTTGTGAGACAGGGTCTCATTCTGTTGCCCAGGCTGGGGTGCAGTGATGCAATCTCAGCTCACTGCAACCTCCACCTCCTGGGTTCAACTGATTCTCATGCCTCAGCCTCCTGAGTAGCTGGGATTATAGGCGTGGTGGCACCACGCCTGGCTCATTTTTTTGTATTCTTAGTAGAGACATGGTTTCACCGTGTTGGCCAGGCTGGTCTCGAACTCCTCCACCTGCCTTGGCCTCCCAAAGTGCTCGGATTACAGGCGTCAGTCATTGCGCCTGGCTGTTACCCTTCTTTCTGTCCCTGGGATGTGCTAAGCTTGTTCTTGCCTTGGGGAGTATGCATTTGTTGTTTCTAGAATGTTATTTTCCTAGATATTTTCATGTCTGTCCCCTTGCTATTTAGGTCTCAGATTAAATGTCCTCTCCTGAGTACCTAAGTAAAGTAGTACATGAAGCTTTCTATCATATCTCCTTTTTAAATGTTCTTCTTTGAACTTACCATAACCTAATATTTAGTGCTAGTTTATTTTCTGCTTCCCTTCACTAGAATGAAAGCTCCTTAAATTGTAATAGCTAAAACTTATTATTATTTTTGGAGACAGGGTCTCCCTCTGTTGCCCAGACTGGAAAATGTCAACCCCCACTTCCCGGGCTCAAGCGATCCTCCACCTCAGCCTCCCAAGTAGCTGGGACCAGAGGTGTGCACCACCATGCCTAGCTAATTTTTTGTAATTTTTGTAGACAGGGCCTTGACATGGTGCCCAGGCTGGTCGCAAACTCCTGGGCTCAGGTAATGCTTTCACCTTGGCCTCCTAAATGGTTGGGATTACAGGTGTGAGCCCGCACCTGGCTAATGTTTAATCTTGTTAAGCATTTAGAATTGTGCCTATTACTCTAGAAGGTGGATACTTTTATTATGGCCATTTTACAGATGAGGAGACTGGGTCTTGGTAGGTTAAGTAACTTGCACATGGTCACACAGTTAGTTAGTGGCAGAACTGAGATTTTTTTTTTTTTTGAAACAAGGTCTCACTCTGTTACGCAGGCTGGAGTGCAGTGGTACGATCACTGCTCACTGCAGCCTTGACCTCCTGGGCTCAAGCCATCCTCCCACCTTAGCTTCCCCAGTAGCTGGGACTATGGGCATGTGCCACCATGCCCAGCTAATTTTTCTTTTTCTTTCTTTTTTGGTAGAGACAGAGTCTCAGTATGTTGCCCAGGTTGCTCTTGAACTCCTGGGCTCAAGTGATCCTCCCACCTTTACCTCCCAAAGTGTTGGGATCTACAGGCATGAGCCACCATGCCCGGCCCTTTTTTTGTTTTTAAAGGATTGAGTCTTGCTCTGTCACTCAGGCTGGAGTGTAGTGGTGCGACCTCGGCTCACTGCAACCTCCACACCCACCTCCAGGATTCTAGAGATTCTCCTGCCTCAGCCTCCCAAGTAGCTGGGACTACAGGTGCCTGCCACCACGCCCTGCTGATTTTTAAATTTTTAGTAGAGATGGGGGTTCCACCATATTGGCTAGGCTGGTCTTGGAACTCCTGATCTCATCATCTGCCCACCTTGGCCTCCCAAGGTGTTGGGATTATAGGCGTGAGCCACTGTGCCTGGCAAGTCTTGTTTTTTTCAAGAAGTTACTTGGGACTTAGGCAGGTATGATCTGTCTTCTTAGGTCCTCCTCCTCATCCCTGTAAGATGGTGATTAGAAGACCACGTGGTCATCCTTAAGGGATCCTGTATCAAGGTGTTAAGTAGGTATCACTTCCACCTTGACTGTTAGCTGGTACCTGCAGTACTTTTTCCCAGAACTTTGGACAAATTAACCAAGATCTACTTGTGAAAAACTGTATGTAGTAAAGAGGCTATAAGCTAATGGTTTCACTTTTTCCTCTGAATCCTAAGCACCGGGCACTTAAACTGGCGCACACCAAGACAAAGATGTGTTGCCAAGTGAAACAAAGTCAGGGTGTCTGTCTCACACAGTTTATTTAACAATAGGTAATAAGAAATCAAATTTAACAGTCTATACAGTGATCCAAAGTTCATATTTATAAGTAATCAACTTTAATTGCATGATTTACAACAGTTGAGGGTTTTTGCTATTTTCAAGTTTTATAGAAAGTGTGTGTGTGTGGGGGGGGGGTAGGGTAAGGAGGAAGAAAGCAAGCAAAGAAGAAACCTCCAGGGACATTTTGCATGTTAAAATCATCCCACCGGAATCGTTTCTTACCCTCTTTTTAATTTTTTTCCTTTGTTAGATGTAAAAATAACGAAAAAAATTCTTTCAAGAAACAGAAACCACAATATATAATACATCAATTTGGCAGCTGCCCCTGTATATTTTTGAAAAAGTCATTTTTCTCTCTACATGTACAAATTATTTTAATACTTGAAGTTTTACGCTCAGACTTACAGAATAGAAAATTTTCTGGAGCACAAAAGTTGACTTGAGGGGAAGAAAGGGAGTTTTTTTTTTTTTTTTTTTTAAATGTTTTTTAAAAGAATGAACATCTTTGCACCCAGAGAAAAAAAAATTGGTATTTTAATATATATTTATATATATTTATATATATATAGAATGTAATTTTAAAGTAACATTAACCCCTTTTTGTCCTCTGGTTTTAGAAATGTTTTAACTCTTCCATAAAGTGAGGAAAATAGGGAAAAATGTCAACCATCTGCACCAGTAAATAATAACTATTAATATTACATATTTTCATTAATTTAAAAAAAATAATAAAACCTATTGGAGGTGCAAGGCAGGAGCATATTGTTTGGCTTCACAGGCCTCAGCCTCCTCCCAGTGCACACTTGAACCACACACACAAGGGGAAAAAAAGGCTGGCGGTAACCAGCCATAACAAAAATATATTCTTTGTATTCTATCATCCCTCAGGTTCATCTTGCATGTTTGCTTTAAACCACAAACGGCTACTGCACAGTTCTTGTATGTTCCAAGGAAAATTGTCTTTTAGGCTACGAAAGATTCAAAAAAATTGTTTTCAGTACAAAAAGTCTTGTTAAGAGAAAATAATCTTTTTGCTCCCAAAATACTACAAGGTGTCTCTAGTGTATGTCTAGTGTACTCTGTGAGAGGTTTGAATTCAAGTCTGAGTTATCAGTGCTGAGTCCCAGGTCCGTGGCGCTTGCACCATGGAGGTTTGCCATGCCTGGATTGCTAGCAAGCTGAGAAAGCATTGAATTCTGGTCCGGGCTGGCAAAATGCCCTTGTTCCATGGGGTTGGCCTGGGCAGCTACCAGTCCAGGATGCGGGGAACTTGTCTGTGGGGAAACATGGTGTGGAGAAGGCTGAGGCTGCATCCTTGGGGAAGGGCTGGAGTGGGGGGGCTGGGACTGTGGCCGTGGAGAAGGGACAGGCTGCGGAGAGCGCACTTGATTGGAGAGAGAATTAGGGATCTGCTGGCCTTGTAGGTGTGGGGACTGGGCCTGATTTGGGAGCATATGCTGCTGGGGGCTCATGGGGTTGGGTTGAGCAGGAGACCCCATCTGTTGCTGAAGGAGTCGCTGCTGATAGGCCTGTAGACTGGCACCTGCCTCTGCTCCCAAGGCCTGGGGGAGCTGGCCCATCTGTCCCATATTTCCTTGTTGCATCTGTTGCATGTGATGTTGCATCCGCTGCTGCTGTGGTGGGTAGCCAACTCCTTGGGGTTGCTGGAACTGGTTATGGTTGGCCATTCCTGGGCCTATTCCTGGCCCTGCTCCCTGTTGCTGCTGCTGTTGCATCATCTGTTGTCGTCTCAAGATGTCTCGGAATTGTGAAGGCATGGTGTTGTGGTTCATGTTCATCTGCTGAGCCTGGGGGCTCATCCCTCCCATGGGCGGCTGGAGTTGCTGCTGGGGTTGCTGCTGGGGCAGGCCAGGCTTCTGGACGCCCGCCTGCATTGGATTCATGTTCTGCATGGCTGGATTGGAGTGGACCCCCTGCTGACCTGGCATGGTAGGTGGCTGCAGCCCTGGCTGCCCCTGGGGCATGCCAGGCTGCCCAGGGATGGGTTGTGGATTCGAGTTGGCATACTTGGCAGCCCGCTGCTTGATGAATGCAGCCAACAGCTGGGGGTTGGCGTGAAGGATACTAAGCACCTGTTGCTGCTGTAGGGGAGAGCTGGGAGACCTGAGAGTCCGCAAAAGGTTTTGTAAGGCTTGTTGAGACACAGTGCCTGGTTTGAGTGGGCTCACACCTACCTGGCCCAATCCTGGTTGTGGAGCCATGTTCAAGGGTTGACCATGCTGGGCCACTGACATCATGGCTGGCCTTGGCATCCCAGACTGTAGTTGCTGGGGCTGAGGCAATCCTCCTTGGCCCCAGGGTGGCTGCTGCTGCATCCCCGTCGGTCCCATCCCTGGCTCCAAATGCCCACTGGGACCTCTGGTCATGGGAGGTGGGTTCATACCCATGGGGGCCATGGGAGTCATCGGGGGCATCTGGTGTTGGATTGGCCTTTGAAAAATTTGCACGTGGGCCATCTGGCGCTGTGTCTCTGCTGCTCTCTGAATCTGCATTGCCATTTCCACTGCTGCGGGTGGGGGCCCTGGAAGGGGTGGCTGAGCAGTCTGAGGAGGGGTTGGAGGGGTCACCTGGCCTGCTGCCTTACCCTGGGACACAGGGCCAGCAGCTTGAGTCCTGGGCAAGTAGGGTGGCATACTATTGGGAGGGGTAGGCTGAGGCTGCGAGGTGGGCTGGGGTGTCTGTGGGGTGGTTGGCTGTTGGCCAGTTGGTGTCGTTGGAGTGGCAGGAGTGGGGGAAGGGAGGCCCTGTTGCTGCCCCACCACACCAGTCCGCTGCATGCTGGCCATCCTCCTGCGAAGCATTTGGGCCTGTTGTAGTCGGTGCTGCAGCTGCTGCTGCCGGAGCTTCTGCTTGATGTTTAGGCAGAACGGCACTGGGCATTTGTTCTCCTGGCAGTGCTTGGCATGGTAGCAGCAGAGGGCAATGAGCTGCTTGCAGATGGGGCACCCGCCATTGGTTTTCCGTTTGCAACCCTTGGTATGCTGCACAACCCGCTTCATCTTCTGGCAGGATGGCAGGGAGCAATTGGCATTCCGACACTGGCAAGCATGGACCAGAGACTGGATGCAGCGCTGGATACTCAGGCGGCGAGAATCGCCTGGGCTCTGGGTGGCCGCAGCCTGCTGGTTGTTGCTCTCATCATCTAAGCCAAGACCTAGTTTCTCCATTTTGTGGTCATGGTTTTTAGTGTTATAGCAGGTGATACACAAGTCATAATCCTAGAGAAAAAAAAGGAAGTGCAGGTAAACTCTCCAAGATTTAAGTCATTCAAAAGTATTTTGGATACTCTGGGCTAGAAAGGCCCATTTTGTAAAACAAAAACTAGCCTCTTTAGCTCTGCCTCTCAAACATGAGGCCAGGCCCCTGCCATCCCACAGGCCTATATAAAACACGAGGCTGCATGGCCCCTCAGAACGACCCTGCAGAGCTCACCTCCTTGTTCCCACAACCCAGTGCCTACCTCACAGACAGTACAGTGCCAGCGTGTCTCCACATGGTGCTTGCATTCATTGCAGGTGTAGACAAAGCGGTCCTGGCTCTGTGTGTGCAGCTCCACCAGCATGCACATGGTGGACCACTGGGCTCTTCGGAGTGAAGAGAACTCCAGGTGCTTGTCCCTTGCCAGCGTGAGAAACGCATCCCGACCATCCATCAGATCACAGGGGATGAGAGGGTCAGGATCAACAATGGGAGGCAGGGAGTTGGCAGTAGGGCCAGCAATGAGGCGGATCACAAAGAAGACCTGCAAAACATACAATCTCTTTTTTTGAGACAGGGCCTCGGTCTGTCACCCAGACTGGAGTGCAGTAGTGTGATCTTGGCTCACTACAACCTCTGCCTCCTGGGCTCAAGCGATTATCCCACCTTGGCTTCCTGAATAGCTGAGACCACAGGCCCGCAACACCACACCTGGCTAATTTCTGCACTTTTTGTAGAGATGAGGTTTTGCCGTGTTACCCACGCTAGTCTCAAACTCCTGAGCTCAAGTGATCTGCCTGCCTTAGCCTCCCAGAGTGCTGAGATTACAGGTGTAAGCAGGTAAAGCAGGCTGAGCACTAGTGAGACTGGCGAATGCTGAGTTAGTTTTCTAATACTCCTCCTGCTCTCCTTTTCCTGCTTTACCTCTTTGGTCTCTTGAGACTGACTATAAATAGAACTGAAACGCACATCCTGTGATTTTTTCTCCCTCATTCAATAACTCCTTCAGAGTAAGAATGGTCTAGGTCAGGTACAGCACCACACACAGTGGACATTTTGCCTCAAGGCAGTCTACTTTAAGATGCAATCCATGGTTTAACCTCAAACTAATTACAACAAACCAGACAAATCCAAATACGGAGACAGTATGAAAAACAACTGGCCCGGACTCATGAAGGTCCCCTGTGCAACTTTCCTGTGTAACTTTTCCTACAGGTTTGAAAGGGAGTGGAATGGATAAAAAATCTTAGTCCTTGTTGACAAGAACGCATTAACAACCATCAATTCTCATAACCATTAGTGTAAAAGGTATAAAAAGCTGGTATTACATATGTATTTGACATTAATTAGTATATAACTATAAATGCCTATTAAAGTAACAAAATGTAAAACATCACCTTAAGAAATTAGGAACTTGCGAGAAACTGCTGTATTGATAACAGATTATTCAACATCTGTGTACACTGGCAGCCACACTCACAGTGTCTCTCTGGCCAGCAATGTTCGCTGCTTCTGCCACCCTACAACCAGGCCAATACCTACATTTACAACCTAAACTGAATGTGCCCACAATTTAAGTCAAACCTATTACAATATATTCTAAGGGCTTTTCCCAACTGCCTAGGATTCTGTGGCATTACTTACTGCTTGAAATAGCTAGTAACTATTAATTGTTAATAATCATTACCTAAGTGAGGCAACCTCCAAAGTGCTGGGATTACAGGCATGAGCCACTATGCCCAGCAAACAGTGATTTTATTCATTTTTTTTCTTTTTAGAGACGGAGTTTCGCTCTTATTGCCCAGGCTGGAGTGCAATGGCACGATCTCGGCTCACTGCAACCTCCGCCTCCTGGGTTCAAGCAATTCTCCTGCCTCAGCCTTCCGAGTAGCTGGGATTACTGGTGCCTGTCACCACACCTAGCTAATTTTTATATTTTTAGTAGAGACAGGGTTTCACCACGTTGGTCAGGCTGGTCTTGAACTCCTGACCTCAGGTGATCCACCACGCCTGGCCAGAAATCTTGCTGTTTTTCCCCAACTGCGGGTGGCTGCATCTTACCTCTTTATGCTTCTCCATGGTGGCATACAGTTTCTGTGAGAGGTCGTTAGATACATTGGGCATCCCAGGTTTCTTCTTGTTGCCCCTACTTAGGCTGCTCTTATTTTTGCTGGTTTTCTTATTATTCTTCTTCTTAGCATTTTTACTGTCTCCCTTGGTCACCTGCAGAGTAGCACAAAGGAGACAAGAAAATAAGGTTTTTGTTAAGTAATCTGGGAATAACACTATTGAATATCTCCATTCTTTGAAACTAGGTATCGGCCGGGCGCGGTGGCTCAAGCCTGTAATCCCAGCACTTTGGGAGGCCGAGACGGGCGGATTACGAGGTCAGGAGATCGAAACCATCCTGGCTAACATGGTGAAACCCCGTCTCTACTAAAAATACAAAAAACTAGCTGGGCGAGGTGGCGGCGCCTGTAGTCCCAGCTACTCGGGAGGCTGAGGCAGGAGAATGGCGGGAACCCGGGAGGCGGAGCTTGCAGTGAGCTGAGATCTGGCCACTGCACTCCAGCCTGGGTGACAGAGCGAGACTCCGTCTCAAAAAAAAAAAAAAAAAAAAAAGAAACTAGGTATCATAATCTTACGCCTGTATCTTATTTTACTAGCTGTTCTCTTCACTTATTCCTTCTCCTTTGTTATTTGACCTAAGATCCTTCATTAAGGAAATGGCAGCCCTTAGCTTTCTGCCTAGAAGAGGCCACAGAATGTACAGACCCTGTAGATTGAATGTATCCCAAATTGGAGTTAGGGAACAAGGAAGGGTTGGCACTTTGGGGTAGTGAAGAGTGTATCAAAATGGGGAGCCAGAAGACCTTGTTTTATCTCCTTCCACCCACATTCTAAAATGTTATGAGTCCACAAATACTAAACGATAAGGCTGTAAGAGTTTGTTAACAGACTATTTAAGGGAGCCTTTTGTAACTTAAATTCAATGGAGGTAATTCTAGATATGCTATAGGGAAGTAACTGGTGAGGTGACTAAGCCACAGTAACAGGTAAATTCTGGCTCAGGCCTGTTTTGCATAGCTAAGAATGGTTTTTACATTTAAAAAGAGCGTGTGTGGTTTTAAAAGAGAAAATATGCCAGAGATATGTGACACACAAGGCCTATATAACATTCTTTCAGGATTTCCTTCAGTTTCTTTTATCATTTCACTTTACTCACAGTCTGAGATACCATTTTAAAATGGGGTCTGATGCTTTGAAAGTTTAATACCACTGAAACGGAACCCTAGTAACCTTTCTAAGCCAACATTTCTTGCTCAACTTAAAGAGCTCTTTCACACCTGAGAGGTTTAAAACCCGATTGAAAGTTTAAATGCACTTCTGGATTAAATATTATAATCATGGTAGAAGTTTCAAAGGAAACTCAATGCCCTCACATCTGTGCTTTCATTGCTGGTGTTTTCTTCTCGTTTTCTCTCTTCTTCCTCCTGTTCCAGTTCCTTAATGCTTTCTTCCAGAACATTGGGCCAGAAATCACCCTCGAAGTAAGGCAATTCCTTTGCACTTGTTAATCTATCTTCAGTAGCTTGTTTAAAAATATCCTGTGAAAACAAGCATGTACAAATAGGAATTCCTATGTTCTTTTAGAGCATTGATTATAAAGAATCATGGCTGACAAGAAACATGAAAGCTTAAAATGTCTTGAAAGCTGGCAGAGACTATATACCTAAGCCATAAACCAGGGAGCTATTTAGAAAAATAGTGAAAAGTCCTGGCCTAAAGTCAGTATTTCTGGTTTTCTATTTCTTCTACCCACAAAAGCAGGGAGTTTATCTGCCTTTATATAATCAAGTGGCAATTATCCTGCCAGGATCGATGTCAGGGTGGTAGCACCATCATGCAAGCCATGACCCTTACCACAGAATATGTGGTGTGTGAAGCATGCCCTCCTCACACCCATCTTTGGAATTTCAGCAGCTTTTATTGATAGCTTTGTTCAAAAGGCCCAAAACTACAAATACTGGAAACAGTATCTGCTGCAGAATGATTCGCTGGGCAGCTTAGGAAAACTTCTTTATTTAGTTGAACTACTAAATTGAGGAAGACAAGTCTGTATCATGAGACAGCCCATATTGATGAATGTTTAAAATAATATTAAGAATATATTTTTGGCCAGGTGTGGTGGCTCACACCTGTAATCCCAGCACTTTGGGAGGCTGAGGTGCATAGATCACCGGAGGTCGGGAGTTCGAGACAGCCTGACCAACATGGAGAAACCCCATGTCCACTAAAAATACAAAAAATTAGCCCAGTGTGGTGGTGCATGCCTATAATTCCAGCTACTCGGGAGGCTGAGGTAGGACAATCGCTTGAACCCGGGAGATAGAGATTGCAGTGAGCCGCCGGGCGCGGTAGCTCAAGCCTGTAATCCCAGCACTTTGGGAGGCCAAGACGGGCGGATCACGAGGTCAGGAAATCGAGACCATCCTGGCTAACACGGTGAAACCCCGTCTCTACTAAAAAATACAAAAAACTAGCCGGGCAAGGTAGCGGGCGCCTGTAGTCCCAGCTACTCGGAGGCTGAGGCGGGAGAATGGCGTAAACCCGGGAGGCGGAGCTTGCAGTGAGCTGAGATCCAGCCACTGCACTCCAGCCCGGGCGATAGAGCGAGACTCCGTCTCAAAAAAAAAAAAAAAAAAAAAAAAAAGAGATTGCAGTGAGCCTAGATTGTACCATTGCACTCCAGCCTGAGCAACAAGAGTGAAACTCTGTCCAAAAAAAAAAAAAAAAAAAATAGAGAATGTATTTTTGGCTGGGTGAGGTGGCTCATGCCTGTAATTCCAGCACTTTGGGAGGCTGAAATAGGTGGATCACTTGAGCTCAGGAGTTTGAGACCAGCCTGGGCAACATAGTGAAATCCTGTCTCTACAAAAAATATACAAAAATTAGCCAGGTATGGTGGTGTGCACCTGTGGTCCCAGCAACTCAGGAAGCTGAGATGGGAGGATGGCTTGAGCCTGGGAGGCACAGGTTGCAGTGAGCGGATATCATGCCACTGTACCCTAGCCTGGGTGACAGAGAGTGACCCTGTCTGAAAACAAAACATCCCCACCCCTAAAACCCTAACCAACCCAAACCAAACAAACAAACAAAAAAACAAAACAAAAAGATATATTTTAAGGCCAGGCACAGTGGCTCATGCTTGTAATCCCAGCACTTTGGATTGCTTGAGGCCAAGAGTTCAAGTCCAGCCTGGGCAGCATGGCGATACCCCAACTCTACCCCCCTAAAAAAAATAAATAAAATAAAATTTTGGTTACATGTTTAAAACAGGGATCTCTTGATCTTCTTGATCTACCACTCTTCAAAACCTGGTTTTTCTTACATTGAAAATTTTTGAATATACAAAATAAAAGCAATCAAATTAGCATTTTTAGGAATTACATGCAAGAGGTAGAACAAATAAGACTTTTGTTTAAAAAAAAAAAGTTAGATGACAGAATACAGAGCAGTAACATTAGTGTATTTCCAGATCTACTGTCAGCACCTGGCCCCCATGTCCCAACTGACCTTGTAGTCATGGACAATACGCTCTGATACAGCCTTGTCAAGCATTTTTTTGTACCATTCCTGCAGTCGCTTGGGCTTGGGTATCTTCTGGTCAGGAGGATGGCAATGGAAGATATAATCATCTCCCTCACTTGGTGGACATGCCCAAATATGCCCTGTTGTGTAACTAGCAATACAAAGAGAACATTAAGGAAAAAACACCATCTATTCTAGAAGGCTACACGTTAAACCACAAGGTGGAGTTGATATAGATACCAGTAATTTTTCCCAAGATAACACAGTGTATAACCCAGCATGAGATTAACATTGTGAAACCAAAATTAGGCATAACTCACAGTAATTTAAACAATGGATCTCATACTGCCTCTACTTATTTTTGGAGGCCATGGTGGGATGTTGTGAATCTCAGCCAGAAAGCGGATGACTTAGCCCAGGATCCAAAAACCCTAAGTTTGCATGTTAAGACCAAATGAAGATTACGTTGCAAAGGAAAATGGACCCGTTTAACAAGAGAGCTAAATTAAAAGGCACACTATTCAGAGAAACAGTCTTCAAGATGAGGGAATGTTTCCAATGACATACATACTCTAAAGGTAAGAAGTATTTCCAGAGCTGTTTCTGGTCTTGATACCCAGGTTATAAAAGGATCAAACGCAGTTAAAATTCTGCCCTCAAACGAGAGGCACAAATCAAACTTCAAAGCAAACTGGACCCAATAGCTCAGCTGAACAAAACAAAACTGATGTTGGATGGGTGAAACTAGAGTCAACATATCCATTTCTCTCCTACTGACATTAACTTCAAAGGGGCTCTAACAAAGTTGAGAGAATTGTTAGGTAAGAACTAAAATGAGGAAAAAAAGGCAAAGAGTTCTATATTTGCATATTTAACCTATATCTCACCAGAATGCCCTAAGAATTATCAAAACATGCTTACCCTAATTTCTTGACATATTCTAAATATCCAATCAGGATTTCATGATAGACTGCAGTCCTCAAGCATTTAGGACGGAAGAAATGAACACTATCGAGGTAAGATATGTATACTCTCCTACACAAAATGAAGAGAAAAAAGGAAAGGTCAAGTCACATAAATGAGTTATTTACTCCATGTGCCTAATAACTCTCTCTCACTCTCCCAGGCTCTTTGCTCACATCGTCATTTGTGAAGCTCATCACAGGCAGGTGGGCGACTCCACTGTGAACCCTTCAGGAAAGTTCAGCGAGCCTGTGGTTTCCTTCTATTTGAAGTAACTAGCAGTGCCTGGCACATACACATCCATCAGTATTTGGTGATTCCTATACATTATCCAGATTTAAGCTCATTTTCTGAAGAGTAGTATGTTTGTTTCCAAATTCCAATTTCACGTTGCTATTCATATCCTTTATTATTATGACCACAGAAGAGCAGAATCGAGCAGTTATTTTGTTTGGGGGGTTTTGCTTTTTAATCTGTTTCCCTTTGCAATTATTGGACACTTGAGATTTTGCATTTCCAAACCAAGCACACTCAACATTTTCTTGCCTGTTATACTCTTCCGCCTATTATAATTTGGAACTCCCACACAAATCCGGAGCTAGCCACTGTGAGCCAGTCATACCTCTGGTTGGGTGGAGGGCAGTCAGAGCCATACTCTTGAACATGCATGCCAAAGAAGCATAGGTCAACGCCATCAATTTCTTCAAAGGCAAAGAGGGCTTTGGTTCGGTATGGAAAGGATTCTGCCATTTCTCCACTGTCCACAAACCTATACAATTGAGATGGTGGGGGGACCACAACATAAATTCATTCAGATTGGAATCACCAATGGTAACCACGTATGAGCAATTTTGGATCCATGAGAGAAGAAAAGTGAAATGACTAGATACCTTGCTTTCATGCCTGGTTTTACTTCCACGGTTTTGTCAGAAGCATGAACTACTCTAACAGTGACCTCTCCTGACTCAGGGTGATTCTGTCGCCTCAGAAAGTCATTCACACGATTCTCTAGAAAGGTGCCAAGTCTGGTAGATGGCAACCCTAGGAATGTACAAGTTAAAAGTTACTGAGGTGCAAATTTACTATTGTTGGTCTTAAGGTTCAATCTTAAATCTCATTTGTACTTTTTTCAATACAAACAGGGTAACTTGGTGAAATTTTAAAAAATCACAGCATATTTAAGTATTCACTACTTTGCAGATTTGCATGTCATATTAGTGCAGGGAACATGCTAATCTTCTCTGTATCATTCTAATTTTAATATATGTGCTGTTAAAGCAGACACAGTACTCAATAATTTCTAAATGTCATTTTCCCCAACTTTTCATTTTGAAAAATTTCCAATTTTGGAAGAGTTTATAAAAATACAGAACAGGGGCTGGTTGCAGTGGCTCATGCCTGTAATCCCAGCACTTTGGGAGGCTGAGGCGGGCAGATCACCTGAGGTCAGGAGTTCGAGACCAGTCTGGCCAGCATGCTGAAACCCCGTCTCTACTAAAAATACAAAAATTAGCCGGGCATGGTGGCACACGCCTGTAATCCCAGCTACTCAGGAGGCTGAGACAGGAGAATCGCTGGAACTCGGGAGGCGGAGGTTGTGGTGAGCCGAGATTGCGCCACTATGGGTGTCAGAGCGAGACTCTGTCTCAAAAAAAAAAAAAAAAAAAACAAAACCCAAAAAACAAAAACAAACAAATAGAACAATGGTCAGGAGACAAGGCTCACACCTATAATCCTAATCCCTGCACTTTGGGAGGCTGAGGTGGGAGGATTGCTTGAATCCAGGAGTTCAAGATCAGCCTGGACAACACAGTGAAACTTTGTTTCCAAAAAACAAAAACAAAATGCAACCAACCACACATATATATATATATACACACATACACACAATGAACATCTCTATGGACTTCACCTAGATTGCAGTACTATTTTAAAGTAACAAAGATTGAGCATTTTGAGAAACCTTGCAAGAATCAAAGTAATCTGCAGATCAGTAAAACACACCAAAACTAAATCAAATGCTCCATTTAGATTATTAGTGTTAATTACTTACATGATAAAATTTTTGACATCCTCCTGGCACAACAGAAAAGAATCACATAAGGCCAAAAGGTAGCCCATATAAATGGTGTGAACTGAGGGGCTGGGCATGGTGGCTCACACCTATAATCCCAGTACTTTGGGAGGCCAAAGTGGGTGGATCACCTGTGATCAGGAGTTTGAGATCAGCCTGGCCAACATGGCAAAACCCCATTTCTACTAAAAATACAAAAATTAGCTGGGTGTGGAGGCACATGCCTGTAGTCCCAGATATACTGGAGGCTGAGACGAATCACATGAACCTGGGAGGCGGAGATTGCAGTGAGTTGAGATCGTGCCACTGCACTGCAGCCTGGGTGACAGAGTGAGACTCTCAAAAAATAAAATAAAAAATAATAAACAGAGGGATGGCAATTCCGGCCAATCATTTCCACGCCTTATTCCTCCTTTATGAAATGCCTCAAATAGGGAAAAATATAAGAACAGGAAAAACACGTATCTTGTGCATTCCACAAATCCATTCCTTGGAAATTTTTCTTTGGTCTAATAAATTTCACACCAAAAAGCATAAGGAGATTATAGAATTATTTTACTTTTACTCTGATTATTACTGTGATTAAAAACAAAGTAATTCACTTTGGATGGTTTCTTATCTAGGCTTCACACCGTTTTGCCAAAATTTACCTTTAAGAATAAAACTTACTTTTAGCAGAAAACTTATTTTCTTTCCTAGTTCGTGCACTTTTCTTTAAACAGCCATCACAGACGAATCTAAATGTAAACCAAAATTTGCTTACACAACTTAAAGAAACCATTAAATGTATATTAACAAAAAGTGAAAATTCAAATCTAGCGGAAGTATTTCTAAACTTCTAGCGAAGAGTTAATAAAACTAATATACAAAGAGCTTTTAGAACAAAAAAGATAACTGAAAAACAAGCAACAGACATGAAGGGCATATAAATTGGCTTACACATGAAAAGATGATCAAGGATTACAAATCAAGGTAGGATTTTTTTCCCCAATCACACTGGCAAAACCTAAGTGGTGACATTCCCTATATGCTACTAGTTGGAATGTACATTTTGAGAGTAGAACCAATAGATTCAATTACTGCAGATGCACATGATATATGTCGCTAAGTAGAGTTTCTTGTATAAACTTGTTCACCAACTAATAAATGGATTATATTACAGAATACTACGCATCCATTAAAAATGCAGCAGATATACATAAGTGGCTATGACCAGCTGGGTGTGGTGCCTCATGCCTGTAATCCCAGTACTTTGGGAGGCCGAGATGGGTGGATCATTTGAGGCCAGGAGGTGACCACCCTGGCCAACGTAACGAAAACCCGTCTCTAGTAAAAATACAAGAATTAGTCGGGCATGGTGGTACGTGCCTGTAATCCCAGCTACTCGGGAGGCTGAAGCAGGAGAATTGCTTGAACCCAGGAGGCGGAGGTTGCAGTGAGCTAAGATTGCACCACTGCACTCCAGCCTGGGCGATGAAAGTGATACTCAAAAAAAAAAAAGTCTATGACCTATAACAAGATACAAAAATTAAATAAACATGAATCAAGAAAATGTGCCGGGCGCAGTGGCTCATGCCTGTAATCTCAGCACTTTGGGAGGCTGAGGCAGGCGGATCACCTGAGGCCAGGAGTTCGAGACCAGCCTGACCAACATGGAGAAATCCTGTCTCTACTAAAACTACAAAATTAGCCGGGTCAGGCGTGGTGGCACATGCCTGTAAATCCCAGGTACTAGGGAGGCTGAGGCAGGAGAATTGCTTGAACCTGGGAGGCGAAGGTTGTGGTGAGCCCAGATTGCACCATTGCACTCCAGCCTGGGCAACAAGAGTGAAACTCCATCTCAAAAAAAGAAAAGAAAACGTATGATTCTATGTACAAAAGAGTGTTATTTCTGTGGCAAGGAATCTGGGTGGGAAGAAAGAAGCTAAGACTGTCCCTTTTTACTTCATAAATTGTCATACTATTCAAATTTTATAATGAACATAAATTACTTTTAAGAAAAAGGAAGCTTAACACAGTAATAACAGATTATTTTCATTCAGCTGACTGATCCTAAATTGGAAGAACCACGAGAAGTCTCTTAATCATTCTTACAAAGTCTGTAAGGAAAGCACTAAAAAGGCACACTTAAAAGACAAGTCACGCTGAAGATAAAGTATCCACTAAAACCATCACATATTTTCCTTAGTGTTATTTTCTATGTGAAAATAACAGTGAAAAAAAGAAAAGTGAAATTTGTCAATTAGCCTGCCCTTTCTTGTAACCTCCAAATCAGGAACAACAATCGGTCTAAGAACAGAGCAGAAGACACGGAGATCCCATCCTAATGAGAGGCACTGGATGTCCCATATACCCACTTCCTTTGGAACATGGCTAGGATTAGTTTCTCTTGTACAGAGCCCCTCCCTTTTACTAGGCAATTACACTATGACTACAGCCTTATAACTTGCTGTCCCTGCCCTAACCAAAGGGTGACACTTACCAGGGCCAGACAACTTGGTATGTCATTAGCAGCAGGATCCTAATTTCTAGATGCCTGAATAAAAGCATTTACTTTTTGCTTTGAGACAGAGTCTCACTCTGTCACCCAGGCTGGAATGCAGTGGCGTGATCTCAGCTCACTGCAACCTCCCACTCCCAGGTTCAAGTGATTCTCTTGCCTCCGCCTCCCTCTCAAGTAGCTGGATGACAGGCGTGTACCACCACCCCAGGCTAATTTTTGTATTTTCAGTAGAGACGAGGTTCTGCCATGTTGGTCAGGCTGGTCTGGAACCCCCGACCTTAGGTGATCCACCCACCTCAGCCTCCCAAAGTGCTGGGATTACAGGCCTGAGCCACCTTGCCTGGCCAAAAGCATTTACTCTGGATGTGTAATAACTGTAACATAATTTTAAAAATCCAACAGAATAAAATATATTTATATGGCTAAAAATAATGCATAAAAATAAGATAAAAATCTATTTTTGGATACTAGGTTAATTTTTTAAAAGTGAACTGTTAATTATCGAGGCCAAACCCAAAGAAAACAATTTAAAGATAGTGACTTTGAAGATATAATACAGTCATTGCATACAATAAAAAACTTTGTTAATATTCATGATAAAGAAAAATTCCAGAGAAAGTAATAATGGTAAGTAAGCCTTACCCAGCGGGCCAGATCATCTCATGGTGAAGGACACAGATCTGATGCATCTTTCTTCCGCACTCTATACATTCAACAAACCTGCAAGAGCAGAGCCAGTTCCAACATTAACCCCAAACCTTAACCAAATGAAAACTTCCAATATTTCCCATGACTTCTGACAAAGACAGCCAAGGTCATGACCAAATAACCAAAATAGTTTTAATAACGTTTCTATTTCTTTAGAGATAGGGTCTCTGTTGCACAGGCTGCAGTGGGTGGCATGATCATAGCTCACTGTAACCTTGAACTCCTGCGCTCAAGCCACTTTCCTGCCTTGGCCTCTCAGCTACCTGGCTAGGATAGGCACACACCATCATGCCTGGCTAATTTTTTTTTTTTTAGATGGAATCTCTCTCTGTCGCCCAGGCTGGAGTGCAGTGGATCTCGGCTCACTTCAACCCCCGCCTCCCGGGATCCAGCGATTCTCCTGCCTCAGCCTCCCGAGTAGCTGGGATTACAGGCACGCACCACCATGCACAGCTAATTTACGTATTTTTAGTAGAGACAGGGTTTTGCCATGTTGGCCAGGCTGGTCTCGAACTCCTGACCTTGGGTGATCTGCCTGCCTTGGCCTCCCAAAGTGCTGGGATTACAGATGTGGGCCATCGTGCCCAGCCAAGAGATTACTGGTGCTGAAAATTCCAAATAAATCCAAATACCAACCCATCCATTTTAGGAACATCTAGAAAACACACATTTCAGTCCTCCATGCTCTAAAAGGCCTCACTGCAAACTAGAAATTTAGATCTTTAATGTTTCGCATTCAACATCAAGAACATTAAAATTAACATTAAGAAATAATCTTCCTTAGTACTTCAATGTTTTCCATGGTTTTACTATCCATTAGATGTACGTTATGTAGATTCAGCCGAAGAATATAGGATCATCTGATTGGTCATGCAAACCAAGAGAATAAAAGGGAAAAAGAGAAGTCAAGCGTACTGACTATTCAAGGGGATTGTACTTACAGTTCAGGATCCAGTGTGTCATTTTTTCTTTTGGAAAATTGTTCTTTATTTATTGTACTAAGGACAGAAAAGGGACACAATGAGAAAAAGTGATAGAGATGAGCAATCTGACTGTGTTCTAACCAAAGGAACAAACTTCACAGTGTCAATAGATTCAGGTTTTTTAAGAATACATATTTAAATAGCTGCATTCCTGGCTCACACAAAATGCATGTTTATGTAAAGGAATGTTCTATAGGACTTCATAGTAAATAAATTTCCTCTTATCAGAAATTGAGAACCCAGGAAGAACTAGAAATACGATTCCTTCTTTTCCTTTTAAAATCTTGTCTATTACTCCCCTTGGTGTTAGGTATTTGTGTCTTTTTACGGTTTAATGTTCCTAGACTGAATTACAAAAGACAGTGTGTATACTGGGAAGTAAATCACTATTTAAATAAAAAGTCTTTTTTCACAAACAACTTTTTACATCAATATAAAATTTCAACATTAAGAATGCATGTTTTGGGGTAATTTCGAAGTACAAAAATCCCATATTTAACATTTTAAAATGTCACACGGCTTCCTATCCTGAAACTCAGCATTAATACACTGCTCATAGCCTCACTACATACAAAAGCTAACAGTCTTACCATTCTCCAACTAGAATTCACATTAGGGGGCCCAACTTGGGACTTCCATTATACTTCCTTACAAAAATGAGGACATGTCCACACTGAAAACTGTTTCTTATACTAGTTATGGTCTAGAGATTCATTCATCTCTGTTAATAGCATTTTCCCGAATGGCCTGTCTTGCTACTCCAAGTGCAATCTGAAGACCAGCAGCACCGGAACAATCTGGGAGTTAGACACTGGTGTCCACTATAGGCCTGCAGAATTGGGAAGGGTCTTGTTCCTCCACTTTTCAAAGTTAGAGATGTACTGCCTTAAAGTTTAGAGTATTTGGTAAGCCACCTGAGAGAGTTCAGTGGCAAGGCTTACATCTCTTCTGGCATCAAGAAAACTTACCCTAGAGCTAACCTTCCTGGCTTAACCAAGTGTCAAAATGTTTCAAGGATCAAAGGCCCCTAGTATCTACTCTCCTAGCTAGCACCCAGACACTGCTATCATTACAACCCAATTTAGAAAAATTAACCAGCTTTTCTCAGAAGCCCCACTTTTACTAGGAACAAGACAATTCCATATTTTTGTGCAATGTCCTAAAGAGAAGAAAGAACCTGCAATAATATTAAATTTACACTAAACAATTTTTCCTTCTTAAATAGTCCCAGTATGAATTCTAATGACTGCCAACATCTTAAGAGATTAAACTATTAGACTATCTGTTTGAAATCTTTTTCTTGGCCATCTACTAAGTGGTAAGAGCTTGTGAGATTGCAAAGCACAAGCAAATCTCTTAACCCCTGCATGTTGTTAAAGTCTATTATTCACTATAACAGTGACTTGGATCTTCTGTTAACCTACAAGAGAAGGGCATAAGGTGGTTATCAGTTCAATTACCCTCAAACTCAGAAGAGTTAATAATGATGTTTTCTTGTACTAACCTTCCAATTTTTTGAAGATAAGCTGATTGCTTCCTATACAGAACACTTTTACTAGAACTAAGATGACTGCCCACCGCTGACATATTCCCTTGTTCAGTGATGTCGCATAAAGCTTGATACTATGATGGATATGTTCTCTATCTGTGTTGACCAATATGGCAGCCACCAGACACAGCTATAGCTACTGAACACTTGAAATGTGAGTAGTCCACGTGATAAACAATTTTTATTTAAATTAATTTGCATTTAAATAGCAACATGTGGCTGATGGCTACCATATGCAACAGCATAGCTTAAGTTCATTTAGAAATAAGCCTATGCATAATCACCAGACAACACACTAATTAGCACTTTTCAAAATAATGCAGTTACTTACGTTTGAGGCTGGGAAGGGTCATCCCCCAAAGAAACGCTCTCCCCTTGGATCTCATTGAAACACTTCTCACAGAAATGATACCTGTCGGCAAGAAGGCCATACTGGGGTGAACTGTTCCGTTCACACAACACAGCCCAAGCCAAGCAACGAAGCCACCAATCACAGCAGGCCAAGGAGGGGGACGGGAGCAGAGAGCAGGTCATCAACGGCGACAAGGACATTCAATGATGCAGATATATGGGCCCCACAGTTTGGGTTTTGTTTTTTTTTGTTTTTTTTTTTTGTTTTTTGCAATCAAAGCCAAGTGCAGACAACGACAAGCATGAGGGAGAAAAAAAAAAACACAAAACAAACGAAGAAATGAGGGATTGCAAGACAACAGAAAACATAAAAGCAAGACAGAACATAAAGCAGAAAGCCAAGGCAAAGCACAGATTAGCATTAAATATCTCAAATGGGATCATAAGTAGCAAATGATTACTGCAAATAAAAGCAAAAGTTTCAATTACACAGACCCATATCCTTTCATTTCAGCAATTAACGCTATGTGATGTAAATAATCAAAAGGAGGAAGAAGGATAAATATACCAGGGAGAGAAGAACTGCTACTCATTACCTAAGTATAGGCATCACACCTCTTCCCACTTACAAAACAAAAAACCACAGCCCCTGCCCCCCCACCTCAAAAGCCCACTATAGATACAACTGCAGAAAACAATAATCTAAAACAACCATTGCCAGGCACAGTGGCTCACGCCTGTAATCCTAGCACTTTGGAAGGCCGAGAGGGTGGATCACCTGAGGTCAGGAGTTCGAGACCAGCCTGGCCAACATGGTGAAACCCTGTCTCTACTAAAAATACAAAAATTAGCCAGGCATGGTGACACACACCTGTAATCCCAACTATTTGGAAGACTGAGGCAGGAGAAGCGCTTGAACCCGGGAGGCGGAGGTTGCAGTGAGCTGAGATTGTGCCACTGCACTCCAGCCTGGGTGACAGAGTAAGACCCTGTCTCAATAAACAAAGAAAAAAATTGTTTACTGAAAAGCCTGCACAAGTAGTTAAATACTGACTACAGCCATCAAGTGACACATTTCAAAAGGAAGTGATGTGTGCAGGTACCTGATTAAAGATGGCTTGGTGCAAAGATAAACACTTTAGACTACTGTTGTAGTAAACACGAGAAAAGTTTCATGTCAAGTTACTTGCTTTTGTAAACATAAGGTACTTATAACAACCTGAGTCCCACCTTTTCTAGGTTTCAAATGAATAAAAAGCTAGATTTTTACTCACTGCAAAATCAAAGCATTAGGTCTACAAAGCATTAGAAGCATTAAAAGAAAAAGTTTAAGTGACTTTTCAAAGCTAGAAATGCATCTGCAGCACACAAGTTCAGCAAAAACGAACACCATGGATTTGGTATTAACAAATAAAGGGCAGGCTGGGCACGGTGGCTCACGCCTGTAATCCCAGCACTTTGGGAGGCTGAGGTGGGCGGATCACGAGGTCAGAAGATTGAGACCATCCTGGCTAACACGGTGAAACCCCGTCTCTACTAAAAATACAAAAAAAAAAAAAAAAAAAAAAAAAGCTGGGTGTGGTGGCGGGCGCCTGTAGTCCCAGCTACCTGTGGGGCTGAGGCAGGAGAATGGCATCAACCCGGGAGGCAGAGCTTGCAGTGAGCCGAGATAGTGCCACTGCACTCCAGCCTGGGTGACAGAGCAAGACTCCGTCTCAAAACAAAAACAAACAAAACAAATAAAGGGTATTAATACCATCCTGCCTTATTATTTGATCAGAGCCCCAAATAAATACCCAATGCAAGCTGTGTTTGTAGGTGATCACTGAAAACAGCAGACAAATTGTGGTTAAGATAGATTAGTGAATGCTATTTATATAATTACAGTCATTGATTGGGCAGGAGAAAATTAGGGAGGTGCCTCGTTTATTAGACTCAAATCATCCTCTGTCACATACAAGGCTGTATTGGGAAAAGTAAGGTACAAACCTATGTGAGGTTTTCCTTTTAATTTGCTTAATGAGGCAAAGAAAAGACTCCAGAATCCTGTTTTCATGTATTCTAAGAACAACTACTTAGGGATAGACCTCATATAAAAAGGAAACATTTCCAAAAAGCTGTCTAGCGAGTTTCAAAGTTTAAAGATCTTCTCAGTTTTGCCTCAGGCTGTGGTGATCAATAAAAACACAGTAGAAAGAGAAGTGGGGCCTGGCATATAGGCCCATCTATGCCAACAACTCACAAAGTTGCTTAACTTCTCAAGGTTTTGGGAGGAACCCAGGTAACTGATGCAAGGCTACTGATAGAAAATTTTGTAATTCTGCAAACAAAGGCAGAAGGCAAAAAACAGAACTTGTGCTATACAGCTGTCTTCAAGCAAGATACACATGAACCATGACTGTTTGTGTGCTGGCCCATCCGCATGCACTCCCTGGACAAGTGGACACATGGACCATGGTCCACACCTGGCCAAGCTTACCTGTTCTGGTAACTGTAATAAGTGGCATCACGAGGTATTGTGCACAACTGTTTGCCATAGCAACACAGTGTCTGTGGAGAGAACTCCAACTGCAAAAGAAACCATTTGTTAAAATGCACAGAGGCCTTAAGGACAAGCTAGAACAGTAAGAATGGCAAATTAAAAACAAAAGTCAGTGGCGTCTTAGTTCTCATTTATGTTAATTAAAATGGGCTAATTCAGTTCCTGAAAATCATTCTCGGTTTACTACTACATTGTTTCAAAACACTGAGGTAGGCTTAGCAGTCATATCCTTCCATCACTTTACCAAAGAACCCAACAGGAATATCTGGGCAAGGTAGCACATGCCTGCAGTGCTCAGGAAGCTGAGGTGGGAAGACTGAGTGAGTCCTCGAGTTCCAGACCAGCTTAGGCAACACAGCAAGACCACAGTCTTATTTTAAAAACAAAAAACCAATAATGTGAATTGGTATATACAGGAAAGTCAGCACACGCTGAAGAATCTGCACCCACAGGTGAATATAAGAATGCCCCAGGCCGGGCGCGGTGGCTCAAGCCTGTAATCCCAGCACTTTGGGAGGCCGAGACGGGCGGATCACGAGGTCAGGAGATCGAGACCATCCTGGCTAACACGGTGAAACCCCGTCTCTACTAAAAACTACAAAAAACTAGCCGGGCGACGTGGCGGCGCCTGTAGTCCCAGCTACCCGGGAGGCTGAGACAGGAGAATGGCGGGAACCCGGGAGGCGGAGCTTGCAGTGAGCTGAGATCCGGCCACAGCACTCCAGCCTGGGTGACAGAGCGAGACTCCGTCTCAAAAAAAAAAAAAAAAAAAAAAAAAGAATGCCCCTACTCCAGATGAGCTCACAGTCTGTTGATTAATTGGTCAACTTTTCCATACAATTGCCACTTCTGAAAAAATGCCTTTAAAGAAAGTCCACTTCATATTAAGAGATATTACTACTGTGGCACACATTACGAGAAAGACTGTGTCAGCTGGGAGATGTGGCTCATGCCTGTAATTCCAGCACTCTGGGAAGCGGAGGTAGGGGGACTGCTTGAGCCCAGGAGTTCAAGACCAGCCTGAGCAACATGATAAGACCCTGTTTCTACAAAACAAATTCAATAAAAAAGCCAGGCATGGTGGCGTATGGCTGTAGTCCCAGCTGCTCAGGAGGCTGAGGCAGGAGAATTGCTTGAGCCCAGGTTGAGGTTGCAGTGAGCTATGACCTCACTACTGCACTCCAGCCTGGAAGAGTAAGACCCTGTCAAAAAGAAAAAAGAAAAAGGGGGAAAAAAAAAAAAAGCCATGTCAAAGCCAGAAGCAGGATATTCTCTTACCCCAGACACTACTGTATTATTCTAGGCATCCTAGAAAAGTTAAAGTCAAATCTGAAACACATTTCTTACCTTTCTGCCACAACAGTATCCAAGGCTTTGCATCACTGGGTCAATTTCTTGTTCAAAGACCTCAGAGAGCTTGGAGCAGTATTTGTATACCCGTGATGTTTTCCGGTTATATAACCAGGCATTATTGAACATAAGCCAAATATCATCGACATATTGCCAGGGCTCTTGATACTGTCCAGTGTCTAATTTCCTCTTAATGGTAGAAAGATCCATGGGGCTCTTCACAATATCAAAGTAATCCTAGAAAGACGACAAGTGATATCAAACATTACTCAAGTCTAACTATTTTTACAGGAGATAGAGTATCATCCATTATCATTGTTAATCTTCCAGGCAGTGTTTTAGTTTCTGGCCTATTTTCCCCAAGAGGTGACTGATGTCTATCACTTCTTTAAATCATTAGTCTACAGAGATATTAAACTACTCAAAGGGCAGAGAAACAGAACTACTATGGACTTTCCAGACATCAGGCTGATAGTCTACTGAAGCAACTTCAGGTACTTCATGAAAGTACATGTGAGATCAGTAAAGTTAAAGACGTTTAGGCCGGGCGCGGTGGCTCAAGCCTGTAATCCCAGCACTTTGGGAGGCCGAGATGGGCGGATCACGAGGTCAGGAGATCGAGACCATCCTGGCTAACACGGTGAAACCCCGTCTCTACTAAAAATACAAAAAACTAGCCGGGCGCGGTGGCGGGCGCCTGTAGTCCCAGCTACTCGGAGGCTGAGGCGAGAGAATGGCGGGAACCCGGGAGGCGGAGCTTGCAGTGAGCCGAGATCGCGCCACTGCACTCTAGCCTGGGCGACACAGCGAGACTCCGTCTCAAAAAAAAAAAAAAAAAGACGTTTAAAATTTTAGTACTAGAAGGGGTGTACAATGAGGAAACAATAAGTCCACAGAACTTAAAGTGTTCCATCTGAAATGACAGCAAGATACAGGAGAATAAAATTCCTAAAAGGCTTTTGTCTCTGGAAGTGCTTGACCTTTGAGACAGAGTCTCTGTCAACATGTTGCCCAGGCTGGAGTGCAGAGGCGCAATCTTGGCTCACTGCAACCTCTGCCTCCCAGGTTCGTTCAAACTATTCTCCTGCCTGAGCCTCCCAAGGGATTACAGGTGTGCACCACCACGCCCAGCTAATTTATATATGTGTGTGTGTATATATATATATATATATATATATATTTTTGAGACGGAGTCTCGCTCTGTCGCCCGGGCTGGAGTGCAGTGGCCGGATCTCAGCTCACTGCAAGCTCCGCCTCCCTGGTTTACGCCATTCTCCTGCCTCAGCCTCCTGAGTAGCTGGGACTACAGGCGCCCGCCACCTCGCCTGGCTAGTTTTTTTATTTTTTATTTTTAGTAGAGCCGGGGTTTCACTGTGTTAGCCAGGATGGTCTCGATCTCCTGACCTCGTGATCCGCCCGTATCGGCCTCCCAAAGTGCTGGGATTACAGGCTTGAGCCACCGCGCCCGGCCTAATTTTTATATTTTTAGTAGAGATGGGCTTACACCACGTTGGTCAGACTGGTCTTGAACTCCTGACCTCAAGTGATCTGCCTGCCTTGGCCTCCCGAAGTGCTAGGATTAGAGGCATGCGCCACCATGCCTGGCCAAGTAACAGTTTAAAACCACCAAATGAAACCTGCCAGCACCCCAGTATATGGAGGCAACTTTAGAGAAACCCCATCTCTACTAAAAAAAATTAGCCAGGTGTGGTGGCGCATGTCTGTAATCCCAGCTACTTGGGAGACTGAGAGACAGGAGAATTGCTTGAACCCGCTAAGCGGAGGTTGTGGTGAGCTGATATCCTGCCACTGCACTCTAGCCTGGGCAACAAGAGTGAAACTCCATCTCAAAACAAAACAAAACAAAAAAACAAAAGTAAACAAACCGTATAACCCAGGAATTCTGCTCCTAGGTAAATACCAAGAAGAAACAAAAACTTAAATCCATACAAAACTTATACATCAATGTTCACTGTGGTCCTATCTTAACAGTAAAAAAGTGTAAATAACCTAAATGTCTATCAACTCATCAACAGGTAAAGAAAAATAATGGAATATTATTGGGCCATAAATAGGTATGCGGTACTGATTCATGCTACAACATAACATGGATGAACCTTGAAAAATATTATGCTAAGGAACGTCCTGGCCCAAATAATCCCATACTATATGTTTCTTTTTTTTTGTTTGTTTTTTCCAATAATCCTCAAAGGGCTCTCCAATGTCCCTTTGCTTTTTTTTTTTTTTTTTGGAGACAGAGTCTTGCTCTGTCCCTCAGGCTGGAGTGCAGTGGCCGGATCTCAGCTCACTGCAAACTCCGCCTCCTGGGTTTACGCCATTCTCCTGCCTCAGCCTCCCGAGTAGCTGGGACTACAGGTGCCCGCCACCTCACCCGGCTAGTTTTTTGTAGTTTTTAGTAGAGACGGGGTTTCACCGTGTTAGCCAGGATGGTCTCGATCTTCTGACCTCGTGATCCGCCCGTCTTGGCCTCCCAAAGTGCTGGGATTACAGGCTTGAGCCACCGCGCCCGGCCTATATGTTTCAATTTAATGAAATGTGTAGAACAGACAAATAAATCCAGAGAGAGAATGAAGTCTGCTGATGTTGAGGATTGGGGTGCTATGGGAGAAAATAGTGAGTGACAATTAATGGTAAAGGATTTTTTTCAGATGATGAAAATAAAAGTGTCATGCACAACTCTGTGAATATACTAAAAATCACTGAATTAGGCCAGGCCCAGTGGCTCACACCTGTAATTCAGCACTCTGGGAGGCTGAGATGGGCCAATTGCTTGAGTCCAGGCGTTCAAGACCAGACTGGGCAACATGACAAAACCCCGCCTCTACTAAAAAATACAAAAAACTAGCCAGGCAAGGTAGCGCATGAATGTAGCCCCAGCTAACTCAGGAGGCTGAGGTGGAAGAATCACCTGAGCCCAGGAGGTGGAGACAGTAGTGAGCCAAGATCGTGTTACTGTACTCCAGCCTGGGCAACCAGAATAAGACCCTGTGTCTCAGGAAAAAAAAAAAAAAATCACTGAATTGTAAATCTGAAAGGAGTGGCTATACTGTTTGGAACGTAAATTATCTCTCAACAAAGCTGTTATCAAATTAAAAAACAAAGTCAGAAGTACCACCAAATACTTACAGGAATTCCTAAAAGCTGAGGGTCCACAGGTTGACGAAAGGGAAGGGATTCTGGATCCTGACGGTAAAGTGCCTCCAATGTTGGCATCAGTGCCTGCCGTAGTTCTTCTGGTTTGAAAACTTAAAAAGTGCATTTGAAATTAGTAAGCATTTGAAATTAAATCAATTAAGCAAAAGAACTTTAAAAAACCATTTAGGTTGAAGCTCTAAAAGCATCCCAAGAATCAAAAAACAAAATTAACTACTCTGTCCCCATGGAAATATCGCTACGGGCTCAATTACTGATTCTAGATTCTAAGCCCTGCTTTGCTTCAGGCAGCTCCTAAAAAACTGCATCTTATCACCTTTAAACACGCTTCACCCTGAGTTTAACTTTTTAGTCACAAAATCAGTGAAGACAGACTTGGTCAATTAGAAACAGAATCCAAAGGCTTCTAAAAATTTATGAAGAGACTGCCAAATGGGACAGTCCACGGGACCAAGCACAGTGGCTTGCGTCTATAATCCCAGCACTTTGGGAGGCTGAGGTGGACGGATCACTTTGAGGTCAGGAGTTTCAGCCTGGCCAACCTGGTGAAACCTCGTCTCTACTAAAAATACAAAAAATTAGTTGGACGTGGTGGTGCGCTAGTCTCAGTTACTCAGGAGGCTGAGGCAAGAGAATTGCTTAAACTCAGGAGGCAGATGTTGCAGTGAGCCAAGATCGCGCCACTGCACTCCAGCCTGGGCAACAGAGTGAGACTCCATCTCCAAAAAACAAACAAACAAAAAAGAGTTCACAAGATACAAGATACTCATGTTTAGAGGGAGATGCAGTTAAGCAAGAAAAGTCTTTCTTTATGACATCAGTATTTAACAAGTCAGGAACTAGACTAGATCTGGTATTGTCTTATACTACAAGAAGTCAGGGGCACAGAACAGAAGACTCCTTCGTTAAACTGCTTGGTGTTTTAGAGACAAAGAAAAAGAGACATGTACTATTTTAATGAATGTTAGGTTTAAGTTTAAGAGACAGCTGGGCGTGGTGGCTCATGCCTGTAATCCCAACACTCTGGGAGGCTGAGGCGGGCGGATCACGAGGTCAGGAGATGGAGACCATCCTGGCTAACACAGTGAAACCCCATCTCTACTAAAAATATAAAAAATTAGCTGGGCACGGTGGTGGGCGCCTGTAATCCCAGCTACTCAGGAGACTGAGGCAGGAGAATGGCATGAACCCAGGAGGCGGAGCTTGCAATGAGCCGAGATCGTGCCACTGCACTCCCGCCTGGGTGACAGTGCGAGACTCCGCCTCAAAAAAAAAAAAAAAAAAAAAAAAGAGAGAGACCAAAAACGGTATTGGTAAAACAACAGACTTCGTTGATTAAATTAAGTTCAAAGGTGTTCTCAATGATATTTCCCTGAAAGTCCGGAAAAATTTGCCAGTGTGTCCCAAATAGAATTAAACAGTTATGAGAAGCTAGTGACTTAGAAAGCTTTCAATTTCAGCAAGGGTCTTATTTTTTCTTAATTTGCAAAAAAATTTTCATCACTGGGAGAGTGTATTTGTTACTTTAGATATTTTTCACCTCTGGGGGGTTGTCATGGGGGGGGAATCAGACTACAAAGATGCTTGTCGCTCATACTTAGCTGTGCTAAAAATAAGGACTACTTGAATAAACTTGTGAAATTAGACATTTTATTTATTTGAGACAGAATTACTCTCTATCACTCAGGCTGGAGTGCAGTGGCACCATCTTGGCTCACTGCAACCTCCTTCCACCTCCCGGGTTCAAGTGATTCTCCTGCCTCAGCCTCCCAAGTAGATTGGACTACGGGTAAGAGCCACCACACACACACACACAAGCTAATTTTTGTACTTTTAGTAGAGACAGAGTTTCACCATAATGGCCAGGCTGGTCTTGAACTCCTGACCTCAAGTGATCTGCCTGCCTCGGCCTCCCAAAATGGTGGGATTACAGGCGTGAGGGATTAGACACTTTAAAGAGAGACTGCCAATAGTAAGATTGGGTTTGTTACAGCCCATATTAAAACACCTCAATATATACGAGTCTTATTTTTAAAATGAAAATAATTTTTTTTTTTTTTTTTTTTGAAACGGAGTCTCGCTCTGTCGCCCAGGCTGGAGTGCAGTGGCCGGATCTCAGCTCACTGCAAGCTCTGCCTCCCGGGTTTACGTCATTCTCCTGCCTCAGCCTCCCGAGTAGCTGGGACTACAGGCGCCCGCCACCTCGCCCGGCTAGTTTTTTGTATTTTTTTAGTAGAGACGGGGTTTCACCGTGTTAGCCAGGATGGTCTCGATCTCCTGACCTCGTGATCCGCCCAACTCGGCCTCCCAAAGTGCTGGGATTACAGGCTTGAGCCACCGTGCCCGGCCGAAAATAATTTTTTAATCCCAACATTTTACAACATATTGTATTAATGGGACACTTTTTAATATACATCATCTGTAAAAGCCAGCAGACTCACCCCCTCAGGTATGTCCTACCTGGTGCTTTTTGCAGATCACTAGAGCTACAAAAAGTTTTAGTCCTAAAATAGTCAATTAACACTTGCTGGAATGGCTGGATTTGAGCACTCTGCCTCAGACTGCCTGGGTCTGCATCCTAGCCTATGCACTGGGGTCAGCTGAGTAACCCATGGAAAGTTACTTAACTTCGCTAAGCTTCAGGCCAATAACCTCAGAGTTGTGAAATTATTAAATGAGGCCGGGCGCGGTGGCTGACGCCTGTAATCCCAGCACTTTGGGAAGCCAAGGTGGGCCGATCACAACGTCAAGAGATTGAGATCATCCTGGCTAACATGGTGAAATCCTGTCTCTACTAAAAATACAAAAATTAGATGGGCGTGGTAGCGTGCGCATGTAGTCCCAGATACTCGGGAGGCTGAGGCAGGAGAATCGCTTGAACCTGGGAGGTGGAGGTTGCAGTGAGCTGAGATCCTGCCACTGCACTGCAGCCTGGCGACGCAGCGAGACTCCGAATCCAACAACAACAACAACAACAACAACAACAAAACAACAAAAAAGAAAGAAATTATTAAATGAGACAATGTGGGTATTTAGCACACAGGAGGTGAATGACAAATGCTATTATTATTATTGCTATTCTTTTTTTTTTTTTTTTTTTTTTTTTTGGAGACAGAGTCTCGCTCTGTCACCCGGACTGGAGTGCAGTGGCCGGAGCTCAGCTCATCGCAAGCTCCGCCTCCTGGGTTTAGGCCATTCTCCTGCCTCAGCCTCCCGAGTAGCTGGGACTACAGGCGCCCACTTCGCCCGGCTAGTTTTTTTGTATGTTTTTAGTAGAGACGGGGTTTCACCATGTTAGCCAGGATGGTCTTGATCTCCTGACCTCGTGATCTGCCCGTCTCGGCCTCCCAAAGTGCTGGGATTACAGGCTTGAGCCACCACGCCCGGCTATTATTGCTATTCTTTCCTGCATTTTTGTCAAGGCTATTTACAAACATTTCTCTCTTGAAAAATGAGAAAATTTTTAGGGGGTACTAACACACGGAACCCTGAAGAAATGAGGGGAATGACTAACTCATTGGTTGCTGCAAGTGAATATTAAAAAAAAAAGAAAGAAAGAAAGAACAAATGTTAATAACAATGAAGAGACCAGGCCCAGGGCTTCAAGGTTAATGAAATCACATTAATGGCAACTTCTGAGGCCCAAGAGGCATGATTGCAATTCTGCCCTGGGTCTTTGGTTTCTTCATCTACCCCCAGAACAAACGGTGTAAGAGACTCACTCTTTTTCTTTGACTGTCCTGGAGCCGGAGATGACTGGGTAGCTGAAGTACTTGGCTGGTCTTCCTCCTCTTTTATTTCAGTTTTTAACTCAGTGCTTCTCTCTTCTGTTTCTGTAGGTTCGATTTTACAGTCTTCCACTTTAGACTATAAAGGTAAGAGTTTTTAGTATTTCAAAGATATCTAGTTGGGAATCAGTAGTCTGAACACCCTTTCTCATGCAAAATCTACGCCATGAGATCTAATTATCAAAGTATTTTTCTGCAATATTTTTTAAAAACTGGGTTCTTAGACTGGGGTCCTAACCAAATCAAACTAATTGCCCTACTCTCACCTCTGAAATATCCTCCGGTTGAGTATCTGCTGGTTCTGGTTGATCCACTTCCATTTTGGCTTCCATCTTCACTTCCTGGGAAGGCTGCTTCTCAGGAATGGCCTGAGAATTCACTTCTGTGCTACTAGTAGATGGAGGGTTTGACACCTGTCCCTCAATGCTTACAGCTGGCTGGGAAAGCTGGGCAGAAAAACAAGGGGAGTGGGTGAGACACACACAGAGTTTGCCAATGATACAATCAGAATGTAAGGTAAGCAATAAGACAGCAGAATTAGCCACCTATTTCTTGGCTTATATTCATTCACGGTGCTTTCATTTGCTCTGCCCATTTCACCTCCTTTAATTATACTTAAGAACAGGAGAATTAAGACTTGTAAATACTGGTTGGCTGGTTGTACATCAAAGAGCCAGCAACTATTTCATTGATAACTATCATCATCTGGCAGTGTGTGGGGATTTCAAAGATGTCTGCTTCAGAGGAGCTCACATTTATACAGAAATGAGTGAAAGAAAATAATAAAGACTGGCTATCTTTTTTGTTTTTACCTTCTCACCAGAGAAAATTTCAAAGGTACAGAAAAGGAGACAATAAATACAATGATGTCCCACAGAGTGGCTGTTTGGAATCACTAGATTCTAATGAGATAACTGGCATTCCCTGTCTTTTCCCTAAGGCTTGTCATAAGAAACCTCCTAATGGGAAGTCAGTATTTTCTGGAACTACTTTGATTTTATAAAGAATAAAATCAAGCAGATCCACTGGTTCCTCTCTCATTCTGTCCTTCCTTGTCTATCAGAAGCCACGATGAACCAGCTGTCCATCAAGTACAGTACTTTATAAAATGGCTGTGACTCATGGGACTTCTCAGTTCATCAACGTGACTGAGAGCTAATATATTAGTATCGATATCAAAGTAGAAGCTTCTAAACCCTTAAAAAAAGTTATATTAATAAGGATTCAACTATTAGATAAGAATTTGGATTTTTATTATATACATAACCAACCTCTCACAAGGAAGCTACAGGTTGTTCTGGGTATATAATTCTCTCATCTTAGATAATTTTTTAACTTTGGTTAGGGTCACAGGGACTCATAAATCTGCAATTTTTTTTTTTTTTTAAAAGACAGAGTCTCACTCTGTCGCCTAGTCTGGAGTGCAATGGCGTGATCTCGGATCACTACAACCTCCACCTCCCAGGTACCCACTACCACGTCTGGCTAATTTTTGTATATTTTGTAGAGACAGGGTTGACCTGTCTCTGACCACCACGTTGGCCAGGCTGGTCTCAAACTCCTGACCTCAAGTGATCTGCCCGCCAAGGCCTCCCAAAGTGCTGAGATGAAAGGTGTAAGCCACCGCGCCTGCCCAAATCTGCAATTTTTCAATTTAATCTCTAGGTTTTACAGCACAAACTGTTTGAAAAAGATTCTTTAAATACATGTAAAATTTATGTGTTGCACTAAATAATATACTAAATAAAGAGAAGGACTGTGTCCCCTTGTCATACCCCTTTAGGTACCTTCAGACCTCAGGATACAACATGAAACATAATGGTCAAAGTCAGAGCTAAATAAAATCTTTACACTCCTGCTATGATAGGTCCTATCACAGGAATGCAAAACAGGATAAGAAAGTCCCTAATGAAAAACAGATTACATTCTACTTGTGGAGAAAACAGAAAGAGATAAAGCAAAAGAGAGTAATAGAAATGACCCAGAAACAATATAACACTACAGTACAGCTCTAATGATTCTGCCTAAATCAAATTTCTACTTACTGGAGTTGCAGGCTGTGGAGCAAGCAGCGGTGCTGTTGGGGTAGGAACAGACGCTGCTGTGCTCTGCTGTGAGCGAGGCTGCTGCTGGGGCTGGTCAGCAGAAGGTGCAGCAGGAAGTGAAGGCTGTACTTGTTGGGGAAGTTGTGTTGTTGGTGGTGTAGGTGTCTGCCTTGGAGGGGGATGTAGAGCCTGGGACTGTGGCCCAGGTGGCATGGCAGGAGGTGTAGGAACAGGGGCTGGAATTGTTGTTGCTGGTGGCTGCTGAGCCCCTATGCTTGGGGGAGTATGGTGAGGGGTCGGGGTACGACTAGGTACAGGCGAGGGTGAATTCTGATGCAAAGCTGGTTGAGGAAGCTGGGGACAGTGAATGTGGCTCCCCTGAGACCCCGGAGGCATTATAGGAGAGTTCACTGGGCAGGAAGAACTAGACATTTGTGCCTGTTAAAATAAAAAACATAAGATAGCAATTCAAAACAGAATTAATGAAATACTTACATGGCATGTTATATGAATTTAGGACACAAACTGGTTAAAGAAAGAGTAGCAATGTATCTATTTCAAAATGTGTAAAATACCCTATTACTGGGGATATAGCTTTGGACAGCACCGTCAACATAGCACTTAAGTAAAGAGACTTCAAACCATTCAGCTGAATGGCCTCAGCCATTGCAGAAAAATTGACAGAATTGAATGCACAGTGCTCTAGGGCCTGCCTATGCTCTCTTCAGCCAAAGTTCCTTCTACATTGTGTTAAGATTTATTTAAAAGTGTTCACTACTAAAAACAAAACCATCCATTTAAATTATTTCCTAATTTGTAACAACACCATTGCTATGTCACAGAATAATCTCTTCAGGTTCAGAATACCCTAAGTCTAAAACTGTTATTTTTTAAAAAATCATCTGTTTTCACCCACTATTTGCTGCCACTCTTTCCTATAAAAACCTACGTCAAGAGGAATTTCAAGAATCAAAAATAAGTAAAAAAATCCACTTATGAGACATACTTGAGACACTGGAGCTTGACCACTGGACGGAGCCAAAGGCATATTTGTTACATTCATTCCCTGTGATGGGAACTGAGTCTGAGGAAGGAACTGGCTCTGGTTGGAAGGCTGTTGCATACGAGGCCCATAGCCCATAGGCTGCAAAAAAACACAGATCACCAAACTGCTTCATTACAATTATTCCACTATAGCTAAAATCATCAAAAGGTCCTAATGTCAGGTTTATTAAGTAAAGTCAAAGACAGGAGTATAGGTGAAGAGGCCTGGAGAGGAGAAGGAAGAAAGTTGTAGAACAACTGACTTGTGCAGATAAAGGGAAATAGCCTCACAGTTTACCTAGGTCTACTCTCAAGAAATAGTAAGAGGATGAACAAACACACGTTATCTTGGTACACAAATATGTCTAGCACAAGGAGAGCAGGTAACTTTCTTTGCATGCTCTGTTAAGTGAGGAGAGTTAATCACAATTTCATGAGCTCATGTCAG
The DNA here is from genome assembly GCF_007565055.1 of Rhinopithecus roxellana. NCBI lineage: Eukaryota > Metazoa > Chordata > Mammalia > Primates > Cercopithecidae > Rhinopithecus > Rhinopithecus roxellana. The sequence continues at coordinate 35,008,362 of NC_044561.1, read as the reverse complement.
TGATGTAGTAGTAACACAAATTCTAAGACCCATAATATGTAAAAACAAGTAAAATCTTACAAGTTGTGGCAGAATCTGGTAGCATTCATGGTCCACAAATGCTCTAGCAATGTTACATTTCATTTCTAAAATTACCCTACACAAATTCAGGCCTTAAAGAAAGAAATCTCCAAAGGCAAAAAACTTCTTAACACCATCTGTCTTACAGGTTAAAATGAAGGACAGAACTACTTGTCGAAAACAGCAGATTAGTGAGAAGTAGTAATGCTCACTTGGCCCCCAAAGGGGCCAAGATTCAGAGGCACCAGCTAACTCTAAAGGGCAGCAGGAGGGTCGGGGTCAAGGTAGAGAGATGGACTGGTGAAGAGTTCGCATAAGGAGCAGAAGCCTAGCTCTCTTCTCCAAGCTCAAGAACCAGGCAAATGCACCATCAACCTTGTAAAAGACAGTTCTCTGCCTGGACAGACATCAGGGAAGAGAGGTGACCATGAAAACGCATGCAGGCCACTAAACATTGACACTCCAGGGACAAGGGCCTGGCTGTTTTAGTTTTTTGGTCAGCTTTCTAGTAGAGTTAAATACAGAAGAATTACAGAAGAACTAGGAGTTATGGTCTGTTTAAATAACTGTGAGTATTTATAAATTAGGAACAAACAGGATTTTCAAAATACCAGGTAAAAGCCAAACAGATTACTAAAGACGTCAAACTAACCGGGTTGAGAGTTCCAGGCTGAGCCAACTGTCCATGGTGTTGAAGAGGAGCGGTTTGCCGGGGTACGATAGGGGGCTGGGCCATGCTCATCTGGCCAAATTGATTCAAACCTGTGAATATGTGCAAAATATTAAATCTGAAAGCCTTTCTGAAATTGAAGAATAAAAGACAGAATTCTTTTTTTTTTTTTTTTTTTTGAGGCGGAGTCTGGCTCTGTCGACCGGACTGGAGTGTAGTGGCCGGATCTCAGCTCACTGCAAGCTCCGCCTCCTGGGTTTACGCCATTCTCCTGCCTCAGCCTCCCTAGTAGCTGGGACTACAGGCGCCCGCCACCTCGCCTGGCTAGTTTTTGTATTTTTAGTAGAGACGGGGTTTCACCGTGTTAGCCAGGATGGTCTCGATCTCCTGACCTCGTGATCCGCCCGTCTCGGCCTCCCAAAGTGCTGGGATTACAGGCTTGAGCCACCGCGCCCGGCCAAAGACAGAATTCTTATGTCTGATTCTACATCTTTTTTTTTTTTTTTTTGAAACGGAGTCTTGCTCTGTTGCCCGGCCTGGAGTGCAATGGTGTGGTCTCGGCTCACTGCACGCCTCCCAGGTTCACCCCATTCTCCCGCCTCAGCCTCCCGAGTAGCTGGGACTACAGGAGCCTGCCACCACGCCTGGCTAATTTTCTATATTTTTAGTAGAGACAGAGTTTCACCGTGTTAGCCAGGATGGTCTCGATCTCCTGATCTTGTGATCCGGTCGCTTACGCCTCCCAAAGTGCTAGCTAGGATACAGGTGTGAGCCACCATGCCCTGATTCTATATGATTTTATCAGGACTAACAAACTGGCTTTCAACCTTGTAAGTATAAATAAATCTGTCTCACAGCAGTTGTAAACAGACATTATTAACTAACAGGATCTTCAAACTGAATTTTACAAATTTTACCATCTGCTATTTTTTTTTTTTTTTGAGATGGAGTCTCGCTGTCACCCAGGCTGGGGTGCAGTGGCACGATCTCGCTTCACTGCAAACTCCGCCTTCTGGGTTTAAGTGATTCTCTAGCCTCAGCCTCCCGAGTAGATGGGATTACAGGCCTGTGCCACCACACTTGGCTAATTTTTGTATTTTTACTAGAAGACAGGGTTGACACATTGGCCAGGATGGTCTCATACTTGACCTCAGGTGGTACACCAGCCTCAGCCTCCCAAAGTGCTGGGATTACAAGCATGAGCCATCGTGCCCAGCCTGCAGTTGTTTTTAAATGGATGTTTGATCATTTAATGTCACCTGCCCTGTGATCTGCCAGCCAACCTGCTCTTCACCCCCTCTTCCTCTATAGGCAGGTAATCATGACACTTGCTGTTGGCATAAAGTGGGTATCAAGGTAGTTAAGTATTATCTTGCAGTACACCAGGGATTCTTTTAAAATAAATTTTTTTTTCACTATTTACCAGATTGTGGAGTTATCCGAGGCATCATCTGGTTTGGCACACTGCCACGGATCATAGTTGGGTCAGGCAGAGGACCATCTACAGTAAAAAAGAGAAATAAAGAAGTATCTTTGCACCATCTGCCCTTAAACAATCAAACAAAAACTCACTGCACACACAAACCCCACAAAGTATTTTTAATAATACCTTTGAAAATTGAGTATGAATCACACAAAATAAAGCTCTGAACTAGACAGAAACTTGAAGAAAATGTTATTTCTGGAATACAGAAAAATGTCTCCAAGAGGATTTGTTGGTATTCCTTTATAAGCCCAGGTGCTTTCAATGTTGATAGAAAAATAAGCTACTGAAGACATTATAGGCCAGGCACAGTGGCTCACGCCTGTAATCCTGACACTTTAGGAGGCTGAGGTGGGTGGATCACTTGAGGTCAGGAGTTCAAAACCAGCCTAGCCAACATGGCGAAACCCTATCTCTACTAAAAATAGAAAAAAATTAGCCAGGAGTGTTGGCGGGCACCTGTAATCCCAGCTACTCAGGAGGCTGAGGCAGGAGAATTGCATGAACCTGGGAGGCGGAAGCTGCAGTGAGCCAAGATCGCACCACTGCACTCCAGCCTGGGCGACAGAGCAAGACTCTGTCTCAAAAAAAAAAAAAAAAAAAAAAAAAAAAAAAAAAAAAGTGAAGCTATTACAGCATTTAATATGTTACTGTTTAACAAAATCTGCCTCTGGTTGGCATGCAACAGAGTATCTCCATGGATAATAGGTATGAATCATGTCTAATGGTGGCCAAATCTGATCATGTAGCACAATGTTTTTATGCACACAAACTGTGAACATTGATTTTAAATAATATGCACATTATACCACACTACATATCATGTACCTCTTAAATACAAAAATAGAAATAATTCTTAATAAAGTAAAATATACATACATAAATCCTAAGGTCTTCTTCCTGGATTATCAGCACATGCTCTAGCGTAGCACTTTCAACACAGTGCACAGAGAAAATAATATTTTTACAGCACCCTGAGAAAGGACAGATGTCTGTAGGGACCTGGCTCCGCCCTGGCCACACCCTTCATCAAGGGCTGTGCACTCAAGCCTAAGGCACAGGAGAGGAAGACCTGCTACTCTTCTAACTAGATGTCTATCCCTTCAGACAAATTTCAACCTTTAGTAAATGAGCAAAACTGACAGAGGAAATGCTCAACATTTATATAAACTTTTATCTATAACTCTGCAAGCTTTATAAAAAGTACATGCATAATCCATGCTTGTTACATAAAAATTGTGCAGTGGCACAATCATGGCTCACTGCAGCCTCTACCTCCTGGGCTCAAGTAATGTTTCTGCCTCATCCTCCTGAGTAGCTGGGACTACAGGCACACGCCCCCATGTCTGGTTAACTTTTGTATTTTTTGTAGAGACGGAGTTTCTCCATGTTGCCCAGGCTGGTCCTGAATTCCTGAGCTCAACTGATCTGCAGCCTCAGCCTCCCAAAGAGCTGGGATTACAGGCGTGAGCCACCACCATGCTCGACCCCTTTTATGCTTCTTTTATTTTCTGTGTATCAGGTTAAGGTAAAAATCTCATTCTACAAAATGTCAGATTTAGTACGAGCTAAAGGTCAACATATACTTAAGGCTGATACTCAGTCCACTACCATTTATTCCTGCTTACATCAGTACCATACTGTTTATACTGACATTAGAATACAACTTAATATCTCAGAGACTTTCGACTTGCCTCAAATTTCACCCAGAACTTGAGTAAATTCTACCAAAACCAAGTATCTCATGTATGTCCACTTGTTTTATTTTTTTTTGGAGATGGAGTCTTGCTCTGTTGCTCAGGGAGGAGTGCAGTGGCGCAATCTCAGCTCACTGCAAGCTCTGCCTCGTGGGGTCACACCATTCTCCTGCCTCAGCCTCCTGAGTTGCCAGGACTACAGGCACCTGCCACCACACCCGGCTAATTTTTTGTATTTTTAGTAGAGATAGGGTTTCACCATGTTAGCCAGGATGGTCTCCATCTCCTGACCTCATTATCCACCTGTCTCAGCCTCCCCAAAGTGCTGGGATTATAGGCATGAGCCACCATGCCTGGCCTGTACACTTTATTTATTTATTTATTTTTGAGATGGAGTCTTGCTCTGTCACCCAGGCTGGAGTGCAGTGGCACAATCTCGGCTCACTGCAACCTCCGCCTCCTGGGTTCATGCCATTCTCCTCCCTCAGCCTCCCGAGTAGCTGGGACTATAGGCGCTCGCCACTACGCCTGGCTAATTTTTTGTATTCTTTAGTAGAGACGGGGTTTCACTGTGTTAGCCAGGATGGTCTCGATCTCCTGACCTCGTGATCCACCCGCCTCGGCCTCCCAAAGTGCTGGGATTACAGGCGTGAGCCACCCGCGCCTGGCTTTTTTTTTTTTTTTTTTGAGACGGAGTGTTGCTCTGTCGCCCAGGCTGGAGTGCAGTGGCGCGATCTCCGCTCACTCCAAGCTCCACCTCCCGGGTTCACGACATTCTACTTGGGACTACAGGCGCCCGCCACCACGCCCAGCTAATTTTTTTGTATTTTCAGTAGAGACGGGGGTTTCACCAAGTTAGCCAGGATGGTCTCGATCTCCTGACCTCGTTATCTGCCCGCCTCGGCCTCCCAAAGTGCTGGGATTACAGGCGTGAGCCACTGCGCCCAGCCTTTTTTTTTTTTTTTTTTTTAAATCTTTAGTTACTACTCAAGTTCAAATCATATACTGAAGCAGTCTCTAATCTTGACTTCTTCATTCCTCAAAATTTGTTCTCTAACAAACTACTCAAAAAATATGTGTTTTTCCTTACTATTGGGCAGCCTCCACATATGCTATTTCCTCAGCAATGTTGCTCCTGCCATCTTTTTACACATTAGATAACAGTACCTGGCACACTTCAGTTAGCAAATGAGGCTGCTTAAGGCCAGTGGTAACCAATGGTTATTGCTTTACTACTTCAATGAATGAAAGAGATGAACTTCTTAGCCCACCTATAATCTACTGATGGTATGAGGTCTACTACATGCTGGCTCAGCTGGCACTTTCTGATAGGTCATGAGCATTTCCCAACTCAGTAAATGCAGGTTTTTCCTATCACAGCCTTGCTCACAGCATTTAAACTGCCTGTGTCATTCCTGAAAATGGTGTGCCTGGTCCATATTTCACTACTTTGATCCTACTAGTAAGTCAAAGATTAAGACAATTTATCATAGTCTTGGCTATCTGGTTAATTCATCAGGTCAACAATGATGCTATAAGCAGAAACTGAAGCTGTCAAAATGTAATTTTAAATGATGCTTCTAGGAAGGGAGCGGTGGCTCATGCCTATAATCCTAGTACTTCGGGAGGCCAAAGTGGGCTGATCATTTGAGGCCAGGAGTTTGAGATCAGCCAGGCGAACAAGGCAAAACCCCGTCTCTACGAAAAATAAAAAAATTAGACAGGCGTGGTGGCACGTGCCTGAATCCTTGCTTGATTGAATCAAGCAATCCCAGGTTGCTTGAACCTGGGAGGCGGAAGCTGCAGTGATCCAAGATCACGCCACTGTACTCCAGTTTGGTTGACAGAGTGAGACTCCATCTCTAAAACAAAACAAAACAAAACAAAACAAAAAAACCTCTTTCCCTAAGCAGCCTGAGGTAATCTGTGAAAATGGTTCGCTATTCACTTGACCTGGAGAACACCACGAAATCATGCAAATCAAGAGGTTCCAATCTTCGTGTTCACTTTAAGAACACTCGTGAAACTGCCCAGGCCATCAAGGGTATACATATTCGAAAAGCCACGAAGTATCTGAAAGATGTCACTTTACAGAAACAGTGTGTACCATTCTGACGTTACAATGGTGGAGTTGGCAGGTGAGCCCAGGCCAAGCAGTGGGGCTGAACATAAGGTCAGTGGCCCAAAAAGAGCGCTGAATTTTTGCTGCACATGCTTAAAAACGCAGAGAGTGCCAGGCGCGGTGGCTCAAGCCTGTAATCCCAGCACTTTGGGAGGCCGAGATGGGCGGATCACGAGGTCAGGAGATCGAGATCATCCTGGCTAACATGGTGAAACCCCGTCTCTACTAAAAAAAACACAAAAAATTAGCTGGGCGTGGTGGCGGGCGCCTGTAGTCCCAGCTACTCCGGAGGCTGAGCCAGGAGAATGGCGTGAACCTGGGAGGCGGAGCTTGCAGTGAGCCGAGATCGCGCCACTGCACTCCGGCCTGGGTGACAGAGCAAGACTCCTTCTCAAAAAAACAAACAAACAAACAAAAAAACGCAGAGAGTAATGCCGAACCTAAGGGTTTAGATGTAGATTCTCTGGTCATCGAGCATATACAAGTGAACAAAGCACCTAAGATGCGCCGACGGACCTACAGAGCTCATGGTCGGATTAACCCATACATGAGTTTTCCCTGCCACACTGAGATGATCCTTACTGAAAAGGAACAGATTGTTCCTAAACCAGAAGAGGAGGTTGCCCAGAAGAAAAAGATATCCGAGAAGAAACTGAAGAAACAAAAACCTATGGCACGGGAGTAAATTCAGCATTAAAATAAATGTAATTAAAAGGAAAAAAAGAAAAAGAAAAAAGAAAGCGTTCCTAGCCTTAGAATATTTTATGTCAAGAAGGAAGTGTGACAGTGTAATATGATATTATGTGTGTTACAGGGCTCCTGAACCTGGTCAGCCTACAAACATCCACTGGCTACTTACCACAGAAGCCAGTCTCAGAGAAATCTGTGCTTATCTGTAGGCTATCGCTTTCCAGGTGTCACTATTAGAGAATTGTACACTTTAGGCTCTAAAAACATTGCCAGATTATCAAGGTATGTTAAGTACCATGCCCAGACATCTTAAATATACTTGTTCTGCTTGTTTTTACTAGTAGATGAGTTACTTTCTTTGCAAAGGCAAATGGTTACTTTAAAAACTCCAGAATAGTTACACAAGCTTATAGAAATTAATGACTCTGGATAGAAACTATTTTATTATCAATTTCTCTCAAATAGAAATATAACAAAAAACACTTACTAGAAGTCATTCCTGGTTGCGGCTGTCCCATGTTAGGCCCTGGATTCATGGAAACTGGAACCATGCCTGCAGCATTTGGTAGCATGTTCTGTTTCTGTAATCTAGTCCTTCGTTTTTCTTCTAGTTCCTTCTGGATCTTATAGATTTTCTCAGCTAGAAGGTGGTAGTACTCCGCCTTTTGAATTGTTGAAGTAAAATAAGGGAGATGAGGAAAAAAGGAACTACCACCAGGTAACAGAAAAAATAAACTGAGAACAGATATTAGTTTCATTCTGTATGGTGCCAATTTAGAAAGGAAAGTTCAACTTACGTAGAGAAACTGAACTGCAGTTAACAATAGTAAGTCGCTTCATTATATTCCAGTGAAGAGAGAACAGAGCTGTTAACAGCTCAGCACCACCCCCCTCCTGTTTTTGGGAGAGACAAGGTCTCCCTCTGTTACCAGTGGCACAACCATGAATCACTGTAGCTTGACTTCCAAGGCTCCGGTGATTCCCCTACCTTAGCATTTTGAGTAGCTGGGACTACAGGCACGTGCCACCATGCCTGGCTAATTTTTTATATTTTTTGTAGAGATGGGGTTTTGCTATGTTGCCCGGGCTGGTCTCCAACTCCTAGGCTCAAGTGATCCGCCCACCTCAGACTTCCAAACTGCTGGGATTATAGGCATCGAGCCACTGCACTCGGCCAGCTCAGCCACTTTTTAGGTTGACAGGATAACCAGATAAAGTGCCACATGAGTGCATTGCATTAGGAGGAAAAACATAAAATTCTTGATGACATACACTTAAGAAATTGCTTTGTTATCCTAACTGTGCTTGGTGATAATTAAGACAGGGTAGCTACAGCGTGTCCCTGTCTGAAGCACATGTACTACTTGCACATGCCAAAGAGGAATAAAATAACCACAACAGGCTCGATCTTGGCTATTAATAGAAAAAAAAAAACTAGACACTCACTCGATTGTTTGCAGATTCATACATGTCCCCTTCGACTTTCCGAGCATATGCAACTAGGTTTTCCATCCGTCTGTCTTTTAAAGCAGCAGGATCCGGTGTAGGAAATATGGCTTGGACGCTGGAAAAAGAAAATCCTACCAGTGTAATAGCATGTCAGCTTTTTTCTTTTTTCCTGAGACGGAGTCTCGTTCTTGTTGCCCAGGCTGGAGTGCAATGGCACGATCTCGGCTCACCACAACCTCCGCCTCCCAGGTTCAAGCGATTCTCCTGCCTCAGCCTCCCAAGTAGCTGGGATTACAGGCATGTGCCCCCATGCCCCACTAATTTTACACTTTTAGTAGAGATGGGGTTTCTCCATGTTGGTCAGTCTGGTCTCAAACTCCCAACCTCAGATAATCCGCCCGCCTCGGCCTCCCAAAGTGCTGGGATTATATGCGTGAGCCACTGCGCCCGGCCAGCATGTCAGATTTTAATTAGACTTTTTCCAATTTTTATACACTGAACACATAGAGGAACACATAAAGAAAAAGTGGCAAGGTGAGATACATTAAAATATAATACTGAAATGAAATTGTCTTTCTGTGATAAACAAAAGAATTTTTGTCTGTATTTCCGAGCACAATACAAGAAATCACTCTACAAAAAATACTCTTTGGCCCCTGTTACTCTAGATGTAAAGTAAAATATTACACTGGACTACATACTAAAGACAGTGAGGAAAACAGGCCTTGTCATAGTATCAAGTAGCAGAAGCCTTCAGAGCTCCATCTACTCTTCTAAATTTATTACTTAGCTTACTGAAATAAAATTTATTAACCACTCCAAAATGTGAAAACATCAAAAACTTCAAGTGTTCTGACAAAGGCTTATAAAAAACAAACAAAAAACCAAAAACCTTAAGTGGAGAGAGCAGAAATGCATAATGATTCTGTTAGATTCAGTTTTTCACTTTCATGCAATTCCCTAACAGAATGTTTTGCACTAATATTTCTTATGACTAATAAATGTGGTCTTTAGGCATTAATTCTATTTGGATATCTCGTACTCAGTTGCATAGGACTTGAAGGAACCAGATCAAGAAGATATAAATGGAAGTCCAGAAGAATACCGAGTTGGTAGAAAAGTTGAGCATATATAATAAACTTTTAATGTAAAGTCAAATGATCAATCCCAAATAATCATCTCTGTCCACTAAATAAAAGTTACTGAATAGTTTGTCACAATATAAGAGATTGGTTATTCTTTATTAAAGGAATAATTTCATTAAACTTGTGAAGTTCTTTCCTTGTCAAATTCCATTACTTGGTGCCACCAATGAAGAACTCCTGGCTGAACGCAGTGGCTCACGCCTATAATCCCAGCACTCTGGGAGGCCGAGGTAGGTGGATCACCTGAGGTCAGGAGTTCGAGACCAGCCTGGCCAACATAGTAAAACCCCATCTCTACTAAAAATATAAGAATTAGCCAGGTGTGGTGGCATACACCTGTAACCCCAGCTACTTGGAAGGATGAGACAGGAGAATCGCTTGAACCCAGAAGACGGAGGTTGCAGTAAGCCAAGATCATGACGCTGCACTCCAGCCTGGGCGACAGAGCAATACTCTGTCTCAAAAAAAAAAAAAGAAAGAAAAAATTCCTAAATGATTGGCAAGCATGGGTTCCTGGGAGAAAAAAAATTCCTAAATGAAACATATATAATCGCTGGTCTGGTGTAACTTAAAAACAAATTAAGACAAAATGATAAATAATTCCTCAATCAATTAAAAAATATGGATACAGTAAAGGAGATCCTGCTATTAACTGGAAGTGAAATGAAAAGACTTCTCCAAGAAAAAATACTGCATGGTGTTTGAAGGGTAAACTCTGTAATCGGCGAGGTCCAAGCTCTACCTTTTTATGATGCTGAGCACATTTCATTACCTTGCTCTATATGCCTCCTCCTCCTTCATCTGACAAAAACTCTTTAGATTAAGATGGAGTTTGTAAGGGGAGAGTACCTGAAATATATGAACTTCTCAAAAAATAAACTGCCATGTGCACATTTGGAGGATGAGAAGACCAGAGACCAACCTACCAGATTCAACTTATCAACATAATAAAAGCTCTACCAGGACAGGCGCGGAGGCTCATTCCTGTAATCCTAGCACTTTGGGAAGCCGAGGCAGGCGTATCACTTGATGTCAGGAATTTGAAGTCAGCCTGACCAACATGGTGAAATCCCGTCTCTACTAAAAATACAAAAATTAGCCAGTGTGGTGGCGCATGCCTGTAGTCCCAGCTCCCTGGGCGGCTGAGGCAGGAGAATCGCTGGCACTCGGAGGCGAAGTCTGAAGTGAGCCAAGATTGTGCCACTACACTCCAGCCTGGGCAACACAGTGAGACTCCGTCTCAAACAAAAAAAACCCGCTCCACCAGAAGTAATAGAAAAGGATGTTATCACTGCAATATTTTAATGAGCTGAGGCCTAGTTTTTCTCAGATATTTAAGTTTTGTAAAGGCAATAGCTAAAAACAATGTTTAATTAATGTATTATTTACTGGCACTAGACAGAACACTTCACACACTATTAAAGCTGAAAGACTACTATAGATGGTGAGAAAGGTTAAAAAGGAAAAAAGCAGCAGCAGCAAGAAATCCACAAGAGTAGAAGTATCAACATCAATGTCCATGCTACAGAAAAATTGCTAATATTCCTTTAGTGATTAAATGCCCAGGAGATTGAAAGCATGTTGACATAACATCTCTTTACGAATGAGAAATGTCCACAATCTTACTTACAGTTTGTGAACAAGATGATTTCGAAGATCCTGAGTAATATCTTCATGCCACTGTTTCCGAATTCCAGTAGTGGATGGTTGAGCTGCTGTTGGCATAGGACCCAGGGAGGGTACACTCGCATTTTCACTCATCATTGGGCTTCAAAAAGGGGTCACCAAATAGTTTTAGTTAAGAAAGGTAGGAGAAAGAAGACCTCATTTAATTCAAGCTGACATTTATTACTGTAATGGGATCAATATGCTATGTCACTTCTATTTGCATTTAGGAGTTAGGCAGGGAGAAGTGTGTGACTAGACTGATTTTAAAGTATGCATGCACACACCTGTGTGAGGGAAAGCTGTACTTCTTTGGAGGGCAGGATGACGTCCTAACACAAGATATCATAAGACTTAATTTTCTGGGTTTTGTTGGTTATGTTTTCTTTTTTTCTTGTTTTTTTTTTTTTTTTGAGACAAAGTCTTGCTCTGTCACCCAGGCTGGAGTGCAGTGGTGCAATCTTGGCTCACTGCAACCTCTACCTCCTGCGTTCAGGCAATTCTCATGCCTCAGCCTCTTGAGTAGCTGGGATTACAGGCATGCATCAACATGCCCAGCTAATCTTTTGTATTTTGTTTGTTTCTGAGATGGAGTCTTGCTCTGTCGCCCAGGCTGGACTGTAGTGGCATAATCACAGATCACTGCAATCTCCGCCTCCTGGGTTCAAGCGATTCTCTTACCCCAGCCTCCCAAGTTGCTGGGATTACAGGGACCCACCACCACGTCTGGCTGATTTTGTATTTTAGTAGAGATGGGGTTTCATCATGTTGGTTAGGCTGGTCTCAAACTCCTGACCTCACGTGATCTGCCCACCTGGGCCTCCCAAAGTGCTGAGATTACAGGCGTGAGCCACCGCACCCAGACATTATTTCTCTCCCAGACATTATTTCTTCCTGAGACGGAGTGTCGCTCTGTTGCCCAGGCTGGAGTGCAGTGGCGTGATCTCAGATAAATGCAACCTCCGCCTCCGGGGTTCAAGCGATTCTCCTGCCTCAGCCTCCTGCGTAGCTGGGATTACAGGTGGGCGCCACCATGCCTGGCTGATTTTCGTATTTTTAGCAGAGACAGGGTTTTGCCATGTTGCCTAGGCTGGTCTTGAGCTCCTAAGATCAAGCAATCTGTCTGCCTCAGCCTCCCAAAGTGCTGGGATTATAGGAGAGCTGCCATGCCCAGCCCACACTTAGTTTTCTAAGGCTTGTGTTATCAGACTAAGCTGTCATTTTAACACAGCTCACCTCAGGGAATTATTTGGATGATGGACTAATTCTTTTTTTAAAATAATAATAATTATTTTTTGAGACACAGTCTCGCTGTCACCCAGTCTGGGGTGCAGTGGTGTAATCACAGCTCACCACAGCCTTGACCTCCCAGCCTCCAGTGCTCCTCCCACCTCAGCCTCCTCAGTAGCTGGGACTACAGATGCGTATCACCATGCCTAGCTAACTTCTTTGTGTTTTCTTGTAGAGAAGATGTCTTGACATATTGCTCAGGATGGTGCACTAATTCTTAACATCAGGATAAGGCTGACTGTTATGGAACTGTAACCTTGCAATATCCTACTCTACTAGGGAAGGTGTAGGCTACACTAGATAATACAATTTCGATTAAGGCTGTAGAAAGAAGAAAGAATAGGCCGGGCAGGGTGGCTCACGTCTGCAATCCCAGCACTTTGGGAGGCTGAGGCAGACGGGGATCATGAGGTCAAGAGTTCAAGACCAGCCTGGCCAACATGGTGAAACCCCGTGTCTACTAAAAATACAAAAATTAGCTGGGCATGGTGGCGTGTTCCTGTAATCCCAGCTACTCAGGAGGCTGAGGCAGGATAATTGCTTTAACCGGGAACCAGGAGGCAGAGATTGTGGTGACCCAAGATCGCACCACTGCACTCTAGCCTGGGCTACAGGGCGAAAAAAGAAAAGAATGGACTCAAACATCTGTCTATACTCAGACATCCTCAAACTGAGGAAACTATGTTAAAAATTCAAACAATCAATTGTTAACCAGTATTTGTAATGTGACCCAGGGTACAAACCATGGTAAGACTTACTTTTGAGAATTTATGGCTGAATGCAACATTGAGTCAGAAAGAAGACTCGGCGTTTGAACTCCTACACCTCCATTTACTCCCATAGGACTAGCACCTAAGTCAAAATGAAATAACAAAAGACAGAAATAAATACAACAGTCACCATACAATAAATACCATAAAGTTAAGACACAAATGACAAATCAGGAAAAAAATATTAGCAGCACATACAGTAAATAATTGACAATATAACTGGCAACACATATGTAAAAGCTGATTTGAAGTACCCTTATAAATAGGTAAGAAAAAGATGAACCACCCAACAGTAAATCATAGAAAACTAAACTTAAAAAAAAAAAAATACAAATGTGGCCGGGCACAGAGGCTCATGCCTGTAATCCCAGCACTTTGGGAGGCCAAGGTGGGCAGATCACAAGGTCAGGAGTTCGAGACATCCTGGCCTGGCCAACATGGTGAAACCCCCTCTCTATTAAAAATACAAAAAAACAGCTGGGAGTGGTGGCAGGCGCCTGTGATTCCAGCTACTTGGGAGGCTGAGGCAGGAGAATCGCTTGAACCCAGGAGACAGAGGTTGCAATAAGCCAAGACTGTGCCACTGCACTCCAGCCTGGGCAACAGAGTGAGAATCTGTCTCAAAAAAGCAAATTGTGCACAACAGCACTTATGGTTAAACATATTTTCATGTATGAAATTTTCAAAACTTTTAGAAGTTGATTTTCTAAATCCAAGTGTTGAGAATGATGTGTGGAAATACACATTTTCAACCAAAATGCACAGATGTATATAAACTGATAATCTCTTGGAAGAGCTATTTGGCAAGTGTTAACATAAAAACATTCTTGAATATATTCTTAGAATTTCTACTTTTGATGTCTTACAGTTATATATGTCTAGAAGGAGCAAAGAATTCTCAATCCAAAATTGTTTAGAGAATTTAACTATACATGCAAATGCTTCCATAAGCAACAAAAATTTATGTAAGCAGACAGGAGCCTAAGTACAGTGATCCTTAGAGACAGGGACACAAAGCAGTGTATGGGTGAAAGAAAAACACATTTTATCGAATATTCCAACATTCCTTTAAAATGGCTTAAATAGCTCTAATGTGCATACATTACTTCTTCAATTAACACCTTTAATGAATATCCTTTCTTTATTTTTTGAGACGGAGTCTCGCTCTGTCACCCAGGCTGCAGTGCAGTGGCACAATCTCCGCTCGCTGCCTGCTCCGCCTCCCAGGTTCACGCCATTCTCATGCCTCAGCCTCCTGAGTAGCTGGGACTACAGGTGCCTGCCACCACGACTGGTTAATTTTTTGTATTTTTAGTAGAGATGGGGTTTGAACACGTTAGCCAGGAGAGTCTCGATCTCTTGAGTCTGTGATTCACCCACCTCGGCCTCCCGAAGTAGATGCCGAGCACGGTGGCTCACGCCTGTAATCCCAGCACTTTGGGAGCCCAAGGCGGGCGGATCATAAGGTCAAGAGATCAAGACCATCCTGGCCAACAAGGTGAAACCCCGTCTCTACTAAAAATACAAAAATTAGCCGGAAGTGATGGCGGGCACCTGTAGTCCCAGCTACTTGGGAGGCTGAGGTAGGAGAATAGCTCGAACCCCGGAGGCGGAGGTTGCAGTGAGCAGAGATCACGCCACTGCACTCCAGCCTGGCTACAGAGCGAGACTCCGTCTCAAAAAAAAAAAAAAAAAAAAAAAAAAAAAAAAAAAAAAAAAAGATGGGGGTTCTCACTATGTTGCCCAGGCTGGTCTCAAACTCCTATGCTCCTGTGTTGGCCTCCCAGTTGCTGGAATTACACGCATAAGCCATCATATGTGGCTGTATATTCTACTGCTTTAAACACTAATAACAACTTAAGTGACTGGAGAGATAAAACAACAAATGAACAAACAAGAAAGAAAAACTAAAAGCATTCAAACCCATGTTGTTCAATGTAAAACAAAAACAAAACGAACAAACAAAAACACTAAAAACAACCAACAGCAACACTCACATCAAACCAAATTTTCATGTGGTTAAAAGACTTTTGATACACAGTTCTATTAATACATCCCTCAAGTTATTTCCAGTTAAAAACAAAACTTCCCACTAACATGAAAATAATTGGCTCAATATATAAACAATTTTTAAAGAGAGAAATGCTGTTGCCTTCCTTCATCATGCTCCCTAAAAGCTTAGGCTAAACTTTCCTTCATTGTTTTGTTTTCGAAACAAGGTCTCACTCTGTCACCCAGGCTAAAGTACAGGCGCACGATGATAACAGCATCCTGAAACTCCCAGGTTCAAGCAATCCTCCCACCCTGGCCTCCCAGTGATGGAATTATAGACATGAGTCACTGCGCCTGGGCAGAATTTTTCTTCTAATATTATCAGGCTCGCTCTCTGAAATATAGCTGTTAGAAGTGGTCTTTTCCAAATAGAGTTGTGATGTCATTAATTATGTATGTGTTACTGTAAAAATCTTGTGTAAAATTACATTTGTAGATAAATTATTATATTTAACCAATTTTTTTTTAGTGCAATGAAATAAAAAACTGATTACACTGTACATGAATCTGCTTATCTTAGTGCCTTCTGATGGTACGTGAAAACACAGGTACACGTTCTCTCCAAGGTCTCCAGGTCTATTCTAGAGATTTTTGATCACTAAGACAATTATTACTACAAAGGTACTATTAACTGAAGAAATAAAAACAAAGGAAACTTGAGTGATCTTAAATCTAATTCTAAATAAGACACCAAGAAATGGGGGGGAAAATCCCCCCAAATTATCATTCAAATAATTCTGCACATATATAAAAGTACATAGGCAAGATAATATAATGAGAGGAAAAGAGCTATAATAGGAACTATACATAGAAGTTTGAAAAAAAAAATGGAACTATCCAATTACAACAATGAAATTCCAGGCCACGGGAAGACATCAACCTAAGGTCAACATCCTAAAACTTAAGGAAAAAGGTAAGATGCATTCTGCGTAGCACGGAATGGGAGATAAAAAAGTAATGCTGGGCATGGTGGCCCATGCCTGTAATCCCAGCACTTTGGGAGGTTGAGGCGGGTGGATCATGAGGTCAGCAGTTCAAGACCTCCTGGTGAAACTCTGTCTCTACTAAAAGAAAATACAAAAAGGTGGTGGCGTGCACCTAGTCCCAGCTACTCTTGGAGGCTGAGGCAGGAGAATCGCTTGAACCCCGGAGGCAGAGGTTGCACTGAGCTGAGATGGCGCCACTGCACTCCAGGCTGGGGGACAGAGTGAGACGCTGTCTCAGAAAGAAAAAGAAACAAAGAAAAGAAAAAAAAGAAAGAAAGAAACAATGCTAATTCCAAGACAGAAGATATAAAACAAGAGGGGAAAATATGCTAGTCTCCAGGTCCAACTTTCCATTACCCCTGTACATGTATTTTCAATACAGAAGAGGTAAAAGGAAGCCTGAAAAAAAAGGCAAGGTTGCTCCTCATCCCTTTTCCTAGTCCTGCTTAAAAACTCGTCACTCAATAATTATTTAACAAGTTAGCACTGATTGTCATGGAAGTAATGAAAAACACAAACTACTTTGGGAAGTTGAGGCTGGCGGATCACTTGAGCTCAAGAGTTCAAGACCAGCCTGGGCCACATGGCAAAACCCTGTCTACACAAAACATACAAAAATTAGCCAGGCGTGGTGGTGCACGTGTGTGGTCCCAGCTACTTGGGAGGCTGACGTAGGAGGATCGCTTGAGCCCAGGAGGCAGAGGTTGCAGGCCAAGATCGCGCTACTGCATTCCAGCCTGGATGACAACGCAAAACACACACACACACACACACACACACACACACACACACACACACGAGACCAATCTCAAACACAGACACACATTTCTAGTTATCAGACCCAGTCTCAAATAACACATGCACAGGGAGACCAACCTCAAAAACACACATGTACGTTTCTAGTTATCCAAAATTTATCTAAGAGAACTTATCTAAGTCCCCGATTAGGTAAAAAGAAAAACATCCTCTTTGAAAATACTGCTTTCAAGACTGAAATCAGAAAAAAAAAAAAAAAAAAAAAAAAAGAATAAAATCAATGGACCAAGTAATAAACAATAACAATACGGCAGGAATGAAGAATCTGAGGAGTATTAAAGTAGAATCAGTGTGGTACAATGAACATTATTAGCACAACTGTCTAAAGCAGTCATGCCAGTGACTGCAAAATCTGACTTACAAACCTGAATACAAGAAGCTCCATGTTACTATCTATCAATCATTTTGGATCTTAAATTATTAAAAGTCAAAATCAAAATTGATGGATGTAAAAATGTTTGCATTTCACTCTCATAACTTTCAGTTTCCGACAAAACAATTGTTAAACAGTTTATGAACACAGCAGCATTAAAACTTCACTGCAGTGGCTCAATACGTGCTTAAAAGCAGATCACTGGTTTGAAAATACTGTTATTACAGTAAAGAAAATATATAGCAAAGAAAGAGCGAAAGAAGAAAACGTCCTGAAGATTAATTCAAAAACTAGAAATGGGAGCAACAGAACACAGCAGTGGAAAATAGGAACAAAGTAAAAAATAGCAGTATGGGTTTGGCATCCCAAATACAAAAATCCAAAACTTTCTGAATGCCAACATGATATTCAAGGAAAATGCTCAATGGAGCATTTTGATTTTTGGATTTAGGATTCTCAACTCAACCAGCAAATATAAACATTCCAAACCCTGAAAAAAATCTGAAGTACTCTGTTTTCAAGCATTTCAGAAAAGGGATACTCAATCTGTATTAAAAAATAATCTTAGAGGGCCAGGCATGGTGGTTCATGCCTGTAATCACAGCGCTTTGGGAGGCCAAGGCGGGTAGATCACCTGAGGTCGGGAGTTCAAGACCAGCCTGGCCAACATGGAAAACCTTGTCTCTACCTTAAAAAGAAAAAATAAAAAAATTAGCCAGGTGTGGTAGAGGGCACTTGTAATCCCAGCTATTTGGAAGGCTGAGGCAGGAAGAATTGCTTGAACCCAGGAGGTGGAAGTTGCAGTGAGCCAAGGTCCGTGCCACTGCACTCCAGCCTGGGTGGCACAGCGAAACTCTGTCTCCGGGGGAGGGAAACAATCTTAGGCCAGGTGCGGTGGCTCACGCCTGTAATCCCAGCACTTTGGGAGCCCAAGGCAGGAGGATTGCTTGAGCCCAGGAGTTCAAGACCAGCCCAGACAAGACCCCGTCTCTACAATGCTGGATGTCTAACTACTCAAACAAAATAGCTTAGATATTTGAATTGCTTAACAGCAGAGGGATAGACACAGAAAAAAGCTGTTTGATTTTATGATATGCAATTAGAGAAACATACATATTCCAAAATTAAGATACTAGAACAATTCTCCCAATTTTATCATATGCAATCAGAGAAACATATATATCCCCAAATTAGGATACTGGAATACTTCTCCCTCTTCCCTCTCAGTCATACAACAGGAAGTGAGGCAAACAAGTCACAAAAAAAGTATTTGAAAAGGCACACCATTCCTCCTGCCAGACATGAGGAAATCATTACCAACTACACTCATTTCTGTATGTTTCAACCCAAAATGCCTCAGGTCAAAACACAACAATTTCTGTTGTATAGTTTAAAACAGCAGAATAATTGGAGATCTTAATGTCCATCTGTAAGGGATTGTTGAGCCGGGCGCAGTGGCTCACGCCTGATTCCCAGCACTTTGGGAGGCCCAGGCCGGCGGATCACGAGGTCAAGAGATTGAGACCATCCTGGCCAACATGGTGAAAACCCTATCTCTACTAAAAACACAAAAATTAGCTGGGCGTGGTGGCGTGCGCCTGTAGTCCCAGCTACTCAGGAGGCTGAGGCAGAAGAATCACTTGAACCCGCAGGCAGAGGTTGCAGTGAGCGGAGATCGTGCCACTGCATTCCAGCTCATCTCAAAAAAAAAAAAAAAAAAAAAAAAAAGAATGACATACTATACAACCATTTAAAATGATACATGGAGTACTGACTATGAAAGATGTCTACAGTTTTTTTTTTTTTTTTTTTTTTGAGACAGAGTCTTGCTCTGTCACCCAGGCTGGAGTGCAACGGCTCAATCTCAGCTCACTAAAACCTCTGGCTCCCAAGTTCAAGCCATTCTCCTGTCTCAGCCTCCCATATAGCTAGGATTACAGGCACGCACCACCACACCCTGTTCATTTTTGTATTTTTAGTAGAGACAGGGTTTCACAATGTTGGTCAGGCTGGTCTCAAACTCCTGACCTTGTGATCCACCCACCTTAGCCTCCCAATGTGCTGGGATTACAGGCATGAGCCACCGTGCCCAGACCATCTACACGATATTAATCAAAGTTTGTTGTGGAATAACATATGGGATCTCATTTCTGCAAATCTAAACTCATATAATGCAAAAAAGGATCAAGGAAGATACAAACCAGTGGCAGTTACCTCTTGCAGATGAATTGTAAGGGACCTTTTACACTGTAATCTTTAAAAAATTATTTCAAAAATTAATCATGTAGCAGAAAAAACAAAAAGGAGCTAATGACCCTGCATCTATAGATGTCATTTACTGACACAACCAATACTGTGTTACTAGGATGACACAAACTTACTCATGTTGCTCATGGGTCGCATGCCTTGGGGAGACTGCCCAGGCTGCTGATTCTGCTGGTTCTTTGCTTGCACCTGGGGTTGTGTCGGCATCTGATTTACTTGATAGGGTAGTCCGAGAGCTGCATAGGCTCTTTCTATAGAGCTGGGATCAATCTGACTAACAGTGCTTAGGTTGGGGGTAGACTGTTGACCCACCCCTAGAGAGCTAGGATTTCCAAGTCCAACAGGTGCTCCAGTCAAAATTGCTAGAGAAGACAAAAGATATAGTATTACAACATTAATGCTGGTGAGAAAAAAAGACTAACATGTCTAATAAAACACACACACACACACACACACACACAAAATTATTGTTACGTGATTATGAAACATCTGAGTATGTGGATCGTCTTCCATTATTTCCTTGAAGAAATTTCTAGATGCAGAACTGATTCGTAAAGGGGGACCACTGGTATATAAGACTTTTGATTCTGAATGCCCAATAGCCTTCCCAAGGGGCTTTATTAAAGTTCCTACCAAATGCTTTGGAGCCATTCAACTGCCAACACCCGGCAGCATCATTTCTGCCAACACGACAAGAGAGAAATGGTACCTTATTTCTCTTCTTAATAGTGAATTACATTGGGAGTTCCCCTCTCTCCTCCCACCTCTGGTGAATTGTCTATTTTCTATTCCCAATTCTTGTTATAAAATTTAATTCCATTTTCAAATGCTGTACAATACTTCCCAAATTTGTCCTTTAACCCTAAAAGATTAAATTTTTGTTGCTACAGAGATGTGGTAGTTACGCTTTTAAAATGTTAGTCATCTTTTCTCTTTTAAAAAAAAGTTCTCCTCTGGCCGGGCGCGGGGGCTCAAGCCTGTAATCCCAGCACTTTGGGAGGCCGAGACGGGCGGATCACGAGGTCAGAAATCGAGACCATCCTGGCTAACACGGTGAAACCCCGTCTCTACTAAAAAATACAAAAAACTAGCCAGGCGAGGTGGCGGGCACCTGTAGTCCCAGCTACTCAGGAGGCTGAGGCAGGAGAATGGCATAAACCCGGGAGGCGGAGCTTGCAGTGAGCTGAGATCGCGCCACTGCACTCCAGCCTGGGCGACAGAGCGAGACTCCGTCTCAAAAAAAAAAAAAAAAAAAAAAAGTTCTCCTCTATCCCAATATTATAAAAATAATCTCAATTTTTTTCTTTTTAAAATAATTTCCAAGTACTGGAACGTTTAGATCACAAGTATAAAAGAGTAACTTGCCCAATGAGGAAGCAACAGTCTTTAAATTTTCATACGTTCAAAGCAGAACATAAATTTACCTATTGCTGTTTGTAAAAAGAATGAATATTGAGAGTTACTGGATCTTACTTTAGATGTTAAGCAGTGTTTAGTTCTTTCTTTTCTTTTTAGACAGGATATTACTATGTCACCCAGGCTGAACTGATGTGGCACAATCATAGCTCACTGCAGCCTCCAACTCCCAGATTCAAGCAATCCTCTCATCTCAGCCAGGCACACACCACACACAGTTACTTTTTAAAGTTTTTGGAAGATACAAGGTCTCGCTAAGTTGCCTGGCCTCAAGGAATCCTCTTGCCTTGGCCTCCAAAATTGTTGGGATGACAGGCGTGAGCCACTGCACTTTTTTTTTTTTTTTTTAAATAGAGGCAGGTTCTCACTCCATCACTCAGGCTGGAGTGCAGCAGCATGACCATAGCTCACTGTAGCCTCAAATTCCCTAAGCAGTTCAATTCTATACACTAATATGAGGGAAGCAGAAAAATTAAAAGGGAAAAAAACATTTATTCAACATAGTACAATACCACAGGTCCCTCACATAATCAAGAAGTACTATAAATGGCACTGGTGAGACTTTAAAAACTTTTCATATAAACCTTCAAAAGATTTCATCACTTACGCTGTTGATTTCTCTTATCACCAGCATTTTTGAGGGGGAGACACACAGGACAGTCATGTCTTGTACAATTCTTCCAGTGTGAAATGATTTGTCGAGAAGATGCACAGTGTGCCACTAAAGAGAAGAAAATGTTTTGTTTCTTTTTTTCAAGAGCAGGTTATGTTTTTACATTAATAATAGCTAACTTGTTGACCACTTAATAAGTAATATAAATGCATTAACTTATTTCATCTTCCCAACAGTCCTGTAAGGCAGCTCCTATTAATACTCAGAATTTACAGTCAAGAAAGGCAAAAAAAATGGGTAAGCAATTTGCACAAAGTCAGAGAGTACTCAAAGTGAGATTCAACCTCAAGCAGTCTCGCTTTAGAGTCCTCATTTTTCATCATCATACTATACAACCTACTTTATTCTAAGCAAATGTACTCTAAACCAATGGTATGACATACATGAACACTTTTTAATGACTCCACACAAATTAGATCGAGTAAAAATGATTCTAGCAAACTGTATTGAATTGAACACTTGCTTACATGACAGTTAGCAAACTCTCAATAACATTTAAAGTATGCTATGCTGGGGCAAATAAAAATCAGTCTATGAGGATCACCACATGGGAAAACCTTCGAAATTTCTTCTCTTCCCATATCCTTAGACACATGCTCACAAAAATGATACCGTGTTTTGGTCGGGCGCAGTGGCTCACGCCTGTAATCCCAGCACTTTGGGAGGCCGAGAAGGGCGGATCGCGAGGTCAGGAGATCGATACTATCCTGGCTAACACAGAGAAACCCTGTCTTCTACCAAAAACACAAAAAAAATTAGCTGGGCGTCATGGCGGGTGCCTGTAGTCCCAGCTCCTCAGGAGGTTGAGGCAGGAGAATGGTGTGAACCCAGGAGGCGGAGCTTGCAGTGAGCCGAGATTGTGCCACTGCACTCCAGCCTGGGCGACAGAGCGAGACTCCACCTCTCAAAAAAGAAAAAAAAAAAAGACACTGTGTTTTTATCATATCCTAAAATAATGTCACTACCAGTAAAGGAGTCTCAAAATTGACTTTGTTTATGGCAGCTTTATCCATAATTGCCACAGAATGGACGTAGCCAAGACGACTTTTACTGAGTGAGTTAACCATGATGATGCATTTAGGCAATGGAATTTTTAAAATGCTTTGAGGTATAAATATTTTTTAAATTGCACATACTGGCCGGGCGCAGTGGCTCACGCCTGTAATCCCAGCACTTTGGGAGGCCAAGGCGAGCAGACCACGAGGTCAGGAGATCGAGACCATCCTGGCCAACATGGTGAAACCTCGTCTCTACTAAAAATACAAAAAATTAGCCGGGTGTGGTGGCAGGTGCCTAGTCCCAGCTACCCGGGAGGCTGAGGCAGGAGAATGATGTGAACCCGGGAGGTGGAGTTTGCAGTGAGCCGAGATGGCACCACCATACTCCAGCCTGGGCAACAGAGCAAGACACTGCCTCAAAAAAAAAAAAAAATAAAATAAATAAATAAATAAATAAAATTCAAAAATTGCACATATTTATGCACACTTTGTTTTTTTGAAATAGGGTTTGGCTCTATCGTCCAGGCTGGAGTGCAGTGGTATGATGTCGAATCACAGCAACCTCTGCCTCTTGGGCTCAAACCATCCTCCCACCTCAGTCTCCCAAGTAGCTGGGACTACAGGCACACACCCAGACACCTGGCTGATGTTCTCTAGTATTTTTTGTAGAGACAAGGTTTCACCATATTGCCCAAGCTGGTCTTGAACTCCTGACCTCAAGTGATCTGCCCACTTCGGTCTCCCAAAGTGCTGGGATGACAGTCATGAGCCACTGTGCCCAGCCTTTTTTTAAAAGACATGGTCTCACATTGTCATCCAGGCTGGAGTACAGTGGTACAATCATAGCCCCCTGTAGCCTTGACTTCCTGGGCTCAAGCAATCCTCCTTTGTCAGTCTTCTTAGTCCCTCAGCTAGGACTACAGGGGCACCACGCCTGGCGAGGTCTTTCTATGTTGCCCAGGCTGATCTCAAACTCTTGGCCTCAAGCAATCCTCCCCACTTGGCCTACCAAAGTACTGGAATTTTAAGTGAGCCAACACACCTGTTCTAATGTATACATTTTGGTGACTTTGTACATACATAGACACCATCACTACAATTAAGGTACTAAACATATCCATCACCACAGAATAGACTTGATCACATTTGCCTTCTTCTTCCTGCCTGTAAAAATTAATTGCTAAGTACAGTAACCCTGTGAATCCACTTACCTTGGCAAGACTTGCCTGACTGGCAGTGTGTCATGTGGTTTAGGACATTCTTCATTGTGCGACAGTGGGGAAGGTTGCACTGCCTCACTTCCCCATTGGCCTGCTCCCGGCGCTGGCACTTGTGAGCATGCAAAAGGAGAACAAGTTGCTGCTGGATGAGCTTGCGCTTCTCTGGATCAGCTGTATGTGCTCCAGAACCCATCCCTTGGGCAACTGGAGTCACCAGGCCTGGCTGCTGGACCTGCGGGGCTGGTTGTTGACCCTGAGAGATATAACAATATATTTAATGGTAGGAGTCATAGAGATGTGCATATTTTCAAGTAAAACCTTTATAGTTAGTCTACTATAAGCTAGACTCCATTTTTTTTTTTTTTTTTAAACGGAGTCTCGCTCTGTCACCCAGGCTGGAGTGCTGTGGCCGGATCTCAGCTCACTGCAAGCTCTGCCTCCCGGGTTCACGCCATTCTCCTGTCTCAGCCTCCCGGGTAGCTGGGACTACAGGCGCCGCCACCTCACCCGGCTAGTTTTTTTTTTTTTTTTTGTATTTTTTAGTAGAGACGGGGTTTCACCATGTTAGCCAGGATGGTCTCAATCTCCTGACCTCGTGATCCGCCCGTCTCGGCCTCCCAAAGTGCTGGGATTACAGGCTTGAGCCACCGCGCCCAGCCTAGACTCCATTTTTCGATACAGGGAATTCATAAACCATGGCTCCTACCTTTAAGAAGCTCGATTTAGTAAGAAAAAAATGACATTATGAAATGATGTAAGTATGTATAATATACAGAGAGTAAAAGCAGAGAGAAGGACATGGTAAACTCCAGTGGGAGAGGGAAGGGTGAGACGGTGTCTGTAGTTAAAAGCACACCCAAATTAGGTTTTAATGAGCAATGAAGAACTCCTCAGGAGACTCGGCAAAGGGGTCTTTCAGATTGGTGAAAAACTAGTTTTTCTAAACTCTGGGAGAAATTTAGTTTTTTAAATTAAAAAGTGAGTATTTCAGGCCGGGCGTGGTGTCTCACACCTGTAACCCTAGCACTTTGGGAGGCCGAGGTGAGTGGACCACCTGAGGTCAGGAGTTCGAGATCAGTCTGACCAACATGGAGAAACCCTGTCTCTACTAAAAATACAAGGTTAGCCGCGCATGACAGCACATTCCTGTAACCCCAGCTACTCAGAAGCCTGAGGCAGGAGAACTGCTTCAACCCAGGAGGCGGAGGATGCAGTGAGCCGAGATCACACCACTGCACTCCAGCCTGGAAAACGAGCGAAACTCCGTCTCAAAAAAAAAAAAAAAAGTGAACATTTCTCAGGATAGAGATGACATATTTCATTCATCTGTATAGCTCTAGTACTTGGCAGAGTATCTGAAATATAGGCAGTCCACAAACATAATGACACAAAGAACAAAACTAAGACATCTGAAAGATCATTTTTTCAGACAATTTTTTCCAAAGTTGAATGCAGACACATTTACTATCAGTAGTTTGAATGTACAAAAATAACAACACTAGAAGTTTCTGAAAACTTGATGTAACAAAAATCACTGTTTAAAACAATACATTACTTTTTTTTTTTTTTTTGAGACGGAGTCTCGCTCTGTCACCCAGGCTGGAGTGCAGTGGCCGGATCTCAGCTCACTGCAAGCTCCGCCTCCCGGGTTCACGCCATTCTCCTGCCTCAGCCTCCCGAGTAGCTGGGACTACAGGCGCCCGCCACCTCGCCTGGCTAGTTTTTTGTATTTTTAGTAGAGACGAGGTTTCACCATGTTAGCCAGGATGGTCTCGATCTCCTGACCTCGTGATCCGCCCGTCTCGGCCTCCCAAAGTGCTGGGATTACAGGCTTGAGCCACCGCGCCCGGCCAACAATACATTACTTTTAAGAGGGAATTTACTTTTGTGCAGTAGAATCAAATAATATCGATAAATATGGTCACTGAGAGTTCAGATCCTTTGCCAGAGAGTCCTTCCCCGAAAAGAGAAAGGTTCCACGTTTGTATCCTATGGAAATGCTCACAAGACCAAGCTACTGAATGGCAGGCCCCTAAAACTTCATCGTAGCAGTCCACTTACTCCTGTTTGGATCAACACACTCACTGATCAACAACCACAAGGAACAAAAAACCACAAGAAATGGAAAGGAAGCACAAGCCTCCTCATAGGGATGATGATTACATATCAATTTAGGCTCCTAGCGGGTATAAACCTCGGTTTATATAATAGAAAGGTGAAAGTTTAACACAATCCTTTTGTCAAAATGCCAGTTTGAAAACAAGTCTGTAATGGATTAGTACTCACCATGTTGGGCATTCCTCCACCAGGAACTGTCTTTTTGTCCATAGCAAATGGAGATAAGTTATTTGATAGTACAGTCTTTGTCTGAATCTGGAGACCAAGGCCACTGGCTCCAATCTGCTGTCCAGGATTCTGAGTATATGGTGAACCGTAAGGATTGGGGTTGTTCATCATTCCCATCTAAGAGTAAGAGACAAAAGAAACCAAAATGAGGAATAAAATATGAGACATTATTATCCCTTTTCTGGTTTTACTTCCTAGTTCACAAAGACAGTTTCAAAGGAAATTCTCAGCTTCTATTAGAAAACACACTACAGCCTGGGCAACGTGGCAAAACCCCAGATCTACTAAAAAATACAAAAATCAGCTGGGCATGGCGGCGCATGCCTGTAGTCCCAGCTAATTGGAAGGCTCAAGTGGGAGGATCAGTTAAGCCTGGGAGGTAGAGGTTGTAGGGAATGATGATCGCAATGGACCTAGTGGCGGGCCTGGCAACTCACACCTGTAATCCCACCACTTTGGGAGGCCAAGGCGGGAGGGTTTCTTGAGGCGAGGAGTATGCGAACAGCCTGGGGAACATGGTGAAACCCTATTTGTACCAAAATACAAAAAAACAAAGACAAACAAACAAACAAACAAAAAACCAGTCGGGCACGGCGGCTCACGCCTGTAATCCCAATGCTGTGGGAGGCCGAGGCAGCAGATCATGAGGTCAGATCGAGACCATCCTGGCTAACATGGTGAAACCCCGTCTCTACTAAAAATACAAAAAATTAGCTGGGCGCGGAGGCAGGCACCTGTAGTCCCAGCTACTCGAGAGGCTGAGGCAGGAGAACAGACTGAACCCGGGAGGTGGAGCTTGCAGCGAGCCGAGATTGTGCCACTGCACTCCAGCCTGGGCGACAGAGCGCGACTCCATCTCAAAAAAAAAAAAGAAAAGAAAAAAAAGAAAAGCTGGATGTGGTGGCATGTGCCTGTGGTCCCAGCTACTCAGGAGGCTGAGGCAGGAGGATCACCTAAGCCTGGGAGGTCAAGGCTGCAAAAGTGACCAGGCCACTGCACCCCAGCCTGGGCAACAGAGTGAGACGCTGTCTCCAAAACAAAAACAAACAAAAAAACCCCACTATACAAAATATGCTAATGACAATACATTTTCAAGATTAAGATCAAAATTCAGATTTAGGGGCCTTGGGTACGGTAAATTTACAGAGCTATTTTGGTAAATATTTGAAATAAAGATATTCTAGAAACACTTTTAATCATTTAATTCTATCTGCTAAACAAGGTTTGCCATTCATTTCCATTAAGTCACACATTTGGCAAATTCAACTTAATAGCCATCTAACATCTTTGTCATGTTCAAGCATCTGAATGTTTTCTTGTTTTCTTTTCTTTTTTTCTGACTATTAAAAAATAGAGACAGGGTCTTGCCATGTTGCCCAGGCTGGTCTCAATCTCCTGGGGTCTAGCAATCCTTCTACCTCAGCTTCCCAAAGTGCTGGGATTATAGGTGTGAGCCACCACGCTCAGCCTCATTTGAATAATTCCTGTATTTTGTTTATATAGAAAGTAGAAAACAGAAGGTTTGGGGACATGTCTTTTTTGTGTAGGAACACTAATAACAGTGTTTTTTTTAAACTTCTGATTCTGACTCTTTTACACAGAACATGTGAAAGTCCAGACTCCACACCATGAAAGTCCAGACTCCACACCATTCCTTGCTGTTTTAAACCTAGCTGTTCTATTAAGTCACCTGCTTGGCCCTTCAAGTCATTTGATTTTGCAACCCTGATGTACTTTTCTGTTTTTGAGACAAAGTCTCGCTCTGTCGCCCAGGCTGGAGTGCAGTGGTACAAATCTTGGCTCACTGCAACCTCTGCCTCCTGGGTTCAAGTGGTTCTCCTGCCTCAGCCTGAGTAGCTGGGACTACAGGTGTGCGCCACCATGCTCAGCTAATTTTTTTACTTTCAGTCAGGACGGGGTTTCACCATGTTGGTCAGGCTGGCCTCGAACTCCTGACCCCAAGTGATCTGCCCACCTCAGCCTTCCAAAGTGTTGGGATTGCAGGCATCAGCCACTGTGTCAGCACCCTATGTACTTTAAAAAATAGTTTCTTTTCCATATTTAAGTTCACCTGGAGCCAATATACTATAATAATAATTGAAAAACAGCATTTATTATTCAAAAGTCAAACGTTTTACTGATAATGAAAATTATAAAAATGCATTTTCATTATTCTTTTTTTTTTTTTTTGAGACGGAGTCTCGCTCTGTTGCCCAGGCTGGAGTGCAGTGGCCAGATCTCAGCTCACTGCAAGCTCCACCTTCTGGGTTCACGCCATTCTCCCGCCTCAGCCTCCCGAGTAGCTGGGACTACAGGCGCCTGCCACCATGCCCGGCTAGTTTTTTGTATTTTTTAGTAGAGACAGGGTTTCACTGTATTAGCCAGGATGGTCTCGATCTCCTGACCTCATGATCCGCCTGTCTCGGCCTCCCAAAGTGCTGGGATTACAGGCTTGAGCCACCGTGCCCGGCCTCATTAATCTTTCAAATTAATTATTTTAAATAATTCAAAACGGGGTCAACTTTATATCCCAAACATAAAGTTTGAAGCTACCCTCCTCTTCTGCCAAATTTCACAGAGGATCCCAACTATAAGTCAACATCACTACTAGAAACATTGAGTAGCTAGGCGCGGGGGCTCACGCCTGTAATCCCAGCACTTTGGGAGGCCGAGGCGGGCGGATCACGAGGTCAGGAGATCGAGACCATGGTGAAACCCCGTCTCTACTAAAAATACAAAAAAACTTAGCTGGGCTCAGTGGTGGCCATCTGTAGTCCCAGCTACTCGGGAAGCTGAGGCAGGAGAATGGCGTGAACCCGGGAGGTGGAGCTTACAATGAGTGGAGATCATGCCATGGCACTCCAGCCTGGGCGGCAGAGCAAGACTCCATCTCAAAAAAAAAACACCACAACAAAAAACATTGAGCAAGCACTCAGAATAACTCAAGATGCTATAGCTACTGCCCAATTAAAGGATTCATACCAGATTTCTCTGTCTGCCAAGACCAGTCAAAGGGTCCTTCAATTCTACCTCCAAAAGCAAACATGCACACTAAAATCCTTCCCATGTATTCCTACCCACTGTGACTGTTTCAACTCAAATCTATCCCAGTGCTTGTACAGACTGTGGACAACAGGTTTGCCTGTCTTCTGTTTTCACCTGCCCCTATAAAAGAAAAAAATTCAATCCCACAGTATGTATACCAAAGTCTTTATGAAGTCTGACCACCTACCTATGGTATCTTATATATTTCCCATACTGATTTTTTAAAATCTGAAAGTATCATGCTCCTTGAGCTGCCAGCATTTGCTTCAAGCTTTTCCTTTTCCCTACAACTGAACAGTAGCACACTTCCTTTCCTATTTGACTCCTTAATGCTAACCTGGAAATAAACACCAAGTTCACAGAGAGGCATTTTCTGTTGGTTCCTTAGATAGTACAACCTAACTAAAAAACACCTGCAGATTCTACTCATCCTTATAATTTCAAATGTTACTACCTCTGTGAAGCATCTGTTTTAGACAGGTACAGAGCTCTTGATAAAATCTTTTTCTTTTAAATATTTTATAAAAAGACAGGGTCTCACTCTGTTGCCTAGGCTGGAGTGCAGTCTTATTATCATAGCTCACTGTAATTCCCAACCTCTGGGCTCAAGCAATTCTCCCATCTCAGCCTCCCACGTAGGTGGGACTACAAGGCTGCACCACCATGCCCAGCTAATTTTCCCTTTTATTTTTGTAGAGATGTTGCCCAGGAGTTGACTGAACTCCTAGCCTCAAGCAATCCTTCTGCCTAAGTGCTGGGATTACAGGTATCTCCCACTATGCCTGGCCTAAAATTAGTTTTTTAAATCATATGCAGTATCTATACTCTGCAAATCTATATGAATATGACATCTTTATCGGTTCGGCAGTTTGCCTCTATTTAAAAAAAGACAAAATTTTAATCTTTATGCTATTACCAAAAAATGAAAAAAAAAAAAAAAAAAAAGTCGAACATTTTCATTTTCCAGATGAAATTCAGAGACTAAGGTAAGTAATTTACAAGAATGATTTACAAGTACTTTACAAGTGGCAGATTGATGGAAGCATAAAAGAATGAGGTGGCCTGAAATGAGAAGCATTCAGAGAAAATAATTTCTTGGCCAAGCGCAGGGGCTCACGCCTGTAATACCAGCATTTTGAGAGGCAGAGGTGGGTGGATCACCTGAGGTCAGGAGTTTGAGACCAGCCTGGCCAACATGGTGAAACTCTGTTTCTACTAATACAAAAATTATCTGGGCGTGGTGGCACACACCTGTAATCCCAGCTACTCGGGAGACTGAGGCAGGAGAATCATTTAAACCTGGGAGGCAGAGGTTGCAGTGAGCCAAGATTGCGCCATTGCACTCCAGCCTGGGTGACAAGAGTGAAACTCTGTCGAAGAGAAGAGAAAAGAGCAGAGTAGAGCAGAGCAAAGAAAGAAACCTTCTTGCCAAAAAGACTGCAGGGGCAACAGAATGCAGACACAGGTTTAAATCAAGGCCAGGCTACTTTTGGTAGTTACAAATCTGTCTGCAAGTGTTGCTGCTACCTATTTTTTTTTTTTTTTAAAGTACTAGTATTTATCTAATGTGGCTCCAATAATATGCATACCTATACATGGGGGAGTTGTTTCACCTGTTTATTAGCATGAAAATTCATGATAGACATAACATGAAAGTCATTCTATCACAGAACCCGCATGACAGACAATAAATTATGCCCTCAAGAGTCCTATTATCTGAATCAACAAAATGCTGGAATTTCTAAGCTGCCTTGTTGTCTCTTGTTAATAAATGTAATGTCTTTATCCAAATATTTCCCCAATTTGGTCCTTCATGATTGCATGCCTTGCCTCCCTAGACCAACTGAATTTCAACCACTTCCTGACACTGCTTGTTCCCTTAATCACGATGCATTACCTGGAAACTCCAAGCTCCTCTATGGGCAGACTATGGGTTCAAATACACAGACTACACTGATTGCTGAGATCAGCTGGCAGTAATTTCTTCCTGACACTTTTGGTCACTGTGACCAAAAAAGATTCTCTAGCTTTTGTTTTTCCATCTCCCAGAGATCTGTTGAAGAGTTAGAAAATAAAATAACAACCAACCTCCAGATCATTGCCCCTTCTATCTCCTGAGCCCCGCTTCTTTACTCCCCACACTAAATGTAATAAGAAAGGAATGTTTTGTACTTAATTTCTGCTACACTATAGTTATTTGATCTTGTTTCTTTCTCCATAGCTAATATGCTCCAGATGTCCAATGACCTACCACCATACAAATAGCTACCTAAACTAGAAAGACAGAGAGTGAAGAAGCCACACACAGTTCTAGGCAGCTACAAGAAATGGGTCCTGCAGACAACTGTTCTTTTTTGGAAAAAAGAAAAGTAGAGATGGGGGTCTCATTATGTTGCCTGGGCACATCTAACTTCTGGCTTCAAGAGATCCTCCCACCTCAGCCTCCCAAAGTGGTAGGAATACAGACATGAGCCACTAAGCCATGTCTATTTTTCCTTCTTGAAAAAAATGTGGCCAGGCTCAGTGGCTCCTGTCTGTAATCTGAGCACTTTGGAAGACCAAGGCAGGTGGATTGCTTGATGCCAGGAGGCTGAGAACAGCCAGGACAACATAGTGAGACCCTGTCTCAACAAAAATAAAAATAACTGGCAGGGCATGGCAGTCCCTGTAATACCAGCTACTTAGGAGGCTGAGGTAGGAGGATCGCTTAAGCCTGGGAGATAAAGGCTGCAAGTCAGCTGTGATGGTGCCACTGCACTCCAGCCTGGGTGACAGAAAGAGATCCTGCCTCAAAAACAAAAGTAACTTAAAAACATTTTGGCTTTGATTAGTTTATGCTAAATCTAAAGATTGGGTTAAAAGGCAATATGATCCAAGTTTCTTCCCATAAATCACCATGGGTCAGACTTTTGGAAGACAGCTGTAGTAGTAACATCACCACCTGCCTGCACATCCTGAACCACAGATTTCTCCATGAAAAGAACTGTGTTCAAAAGCTGATGTCATTTGCCAACAGGCTTACAGTCATCAAATCTCACTAAAAACTTCCTCACACCTTAAACCCTAATTCTTAAATATCACCAGTCTTAGGAGTTTTAAAGGAAACGTAATGAGTATAATTCACTCTACAAGATAATTTTAGGACTTGGTACAGTGTAAGGGCAACTGTGATGTGGGTGTGCCATGACACCAGGATAATTTTTTTTTGGTAGAGATGGGGGTCTCACCAGCTGGGGCTGGTCTGGAATGATTCTAGGTGTGAACTGCTGCACCCAGCCTTAAGTGGTTATCTTATCCTAAACCTACATAACTTAAAATTTTAAAAAAATTTTATTAAACAGGAGTGATCGTTTCCTGGTCCTCGCCTCCTCCGCGGTCTCCCTGGAGTTCTTGCAAGGCGGCCAGGATGTCTCAGGCTGAGTTTGAGAAAGCTGCAGAGGTGGTTAAGCACCTTAAGACCAAGCCAGCTGATGATGAGATGCTGTTCATCTATGGCTGCTACAAACAAGCAACAGTGGGCGACGTAAATACAGAACGGCCCGGGATGTTGGACTTCACGGGAAAGGCCAAGTGGGATGCCTGGAATGAGCTGAAAGGGACTACCAAGGAAGATGCCATGAAAGCTTAAATCAACAGAGTAGAAGAGCTAAAGAAAAAATACGGGATATGAGTGACTGGATTTGGTTACTAGGCCATGTGTTCCTCCTAAACTGAGACAATGCCTTGTTTTTTCTAATACCGTGGATGGTGGGAATTCCGGAAAATAACCAGTTAGCCCAGCTACTCAAGGCTGCTCACCATACGGCTCTAACAGATTAGTGGCTAAAACGATTACTGACTTTCCTTGAGTAGCTTTTATCTGAGATCAATTAAAAGTGTATTTGTTACTTTAAAAATATATATATATTTATTAAACATTTAAATCTCCCTCATTCGTCAAACACTGATATGAGTACTTTACAAAATATCAATATAGGCGGGCTCAATTTAAAATAAGGAAATAGGTCCGGGTGCGGTGGCTCATGCCTATAGTCCCAGCAGCACTTTGGGAGGCCGAGGTGGGCAGATCACTTGAGGTCAGGAGTTCACAATGAGCCTGGGCAACGTGGTGAAACCCCTTCTCTACTAAAAATACAAAAATTAGCCAGGCATGGTGGCACATGCCTGTGGTCCCAGCTACTTGGAAGCTGAGGCAGGAGAACTGCCTGAACCCAGGAGGCAGAGGTTGCAGTGATCCAAGATCACACCACTGCACTCCAGCATTGGCAACAGCAAGACTCTGTCTCAAAATAAACATAAAATAAGGAAATAAAACATCATTTAACAGAAGTTTAAAATTTGAATTCCTCCTTCACATCAAAACACGAGCTCCACAAGGACAGGGATTTTTGTTTTGTTCACTTTTATATAAACCCACTTTCTGTAAGAAATTTAGATTACAACCGTAATAGTGCCACACCCCCAAGCAGTTGTCAATGAGCCTTTCCTTACTTTATTTTTCTCCATAGTACTTCCCTGGCATACTCTAAAATTCGTATCTTATGTGCACAGTAGAAAGTAGGTTACATGAAGTAAATTCACTCACTACGTTAACCCTTAAGTATTTTGTCCACCAGTGAGGATTTATTTTAAGTCTGGCATCCCTCCTCTACATAGCAGAATTGGTGGCAAGGACTTTATCTCTTCATAGCTATGTTCCTAGATTCCAGAAAAGGTACTTAATAATTTACCTTGTTGTTTCTGGTTCTCACTCCAAATATTCTAAATAAGCTACACTGACACGGCAATCTAAAAGTGTCAGAGGCTGGGTGCAGTGGCTCACACCTGTAATCCTGGCACTTTGGAAGGCTGAGACAAGAGGATCACTTAAGCCCAGAAGGAGTTTGAGATTAGCCTGAGCAACGTAGTGAGACCCCACCTCTTAAAAAAAAAAAAAAAAAAAATCAGCCAAAGGCGTGGTGGTGTGTGCCTTTAGTTCCAGCTACTCAGGAGGCCGAGGAGAGAATATTGTTTAGCCCGGCAGGTTGAGGCTGCAGTAAGCCATGATTAAGCCAGTGCACTCCAGCCTGGGCAGCACAGCAAGACCCTGTCTCAAAAAAAAAAAAAAAAAAAAGTGGCAGGGGGTGAGGAGCAGAAAGGGAAAATCGACAAAGCAGGAATGCTAAAACAGAATCCTAACTTGTCAATATTCTTGTAGCAAAAAAAACATTTAAGGCTTCTGAATTCCTACATGTCACCTCAGTTTCCCCCAACACAAGTTTGTCCATCTGTCTTCAATTCACACTCGCATTCTCTGTCACCATCAAGGTTCCCCCTTTTTTTTTTCCCCTTAAATAGAAGATGGGGTCAGTGCTACCTGGTTGATCTCTAACTCCTAGGTGCAAGAGATCCTCCTCCTTGGCCTCCCAAAGTGCTGGGATTACAGGCATGAGCCACTGCACCCAAGAGTCTCAGGAACACAGAAGTCCTGATGTCTGCTCAAATTATTCCTGTTACAGAGAAAACTTGCTCCTGACTCCTTGTGAAAATCGTACCTATCTCCAATTTAATCTTCCAAGTGAAGCCATCATGCCAGGCACTGGCAACCATAGTGTGATCCCATTTTAAGAAAAACGGATAAAATATGTAAAGAAAAATATGGAGAAATAAGCACTGAAGTATGTGTGATTATGTCTTATTTATGTATACAGGGTACACATTTAAAGAGTTTAAAGTATTTTAAATAATATACTTAGCATTCTCTAAGCTAACAGAAGTCTTTGGCCAAGTTCTGGTTCACTGAAACATCTACACTGTTGAGGTCTCATATAAACAAATGCATCTTAATTTCCATCAACCAATAAAGGAAAATATCAGTTAATACATTTCTCAGAATAAATGTATCTCTTGAAAATCAGGGACATTCAAAGCAATAGCAACAAATGGAGTCTCCATCTGAAGATAGTGTAATGCCATCCATCTCAAAACTGTAATTTTATAAGGAGGCTACAAGGCTAAACTGGACTTGGAAATGAGATAAAAACATTCCAGGCCGGGCACGGTGGCTCAAGCCTGTAATCCCAGCACTTTGGGAGGCCGAGACGAGTGGATCACGAGGTCAGGAGATCGAGACCATCCTGGCTAATACGGTGAAACCCTGTCTCTACTTAAAAATACAAAAAACTAGCCGGGCGACGAGGCGGGCGCCTGTAGTCCCAGCTACTCGGGAGGCTGAGGCAGGAGAATGGTGTAAGCCCGGGAGGCAGAGCTTGCAGTGAGCTGAGATCCGGCCACTGCACTCCATCCTGGGTGGCAGAGCAAGACTCCGTCTCAAAAAAAAAAAAAAAAAAAAAAAAAAAAAAAAAAAAAAAAAAAACATTCCAATACTTGTGCCAGAGAGAACCAGCATTAGCCAGCAATCATTTGGAAGTATGAAATTATAGAATACTAGTTGTAAAATAAATGTTTTACTTAAATTTAATACAGGCACTTCTTAAAACTTATGACAGCCCACAGTAAATTCCTGGCATGTAGTATGCGGAAACTGCTATACAATGTAAGGCAAACCCTCCATCCATCATGGCAATACTCACATGTGTGCCAATTGTGCACACAAACCAAAACTGTACTTACCTTAAGAGGCTGGGGGCCTCTCAATCCTGTTTGTCCTCCCATCTGGGGAGAGCCCTGCTGAAGGGGCTCAGTCAGTAAGTTGCCAGCACTTCCCATGCCTGGGTTTGGGTACTGCATATTCTGTCGCCCTCGGCCTGCTCCAATTGAACCGTTCATGACTTGATTAGGCATTATCCCTTGTCCATTGCCTGCAGCCAACATTCCAGGATTCATGCCAGCATTCATCCCTGTGTTCATTCCCATGGCAGGCTGATTTACTGGACTGTTCATCATACCTGTTGACTGTGTGGGACCCTGATTTGGTCCACTAGTGCCCATCCCCATGTTGGGAGAAGTCAAGCCTGCCTGTGTCATTGGGCTTTTCACCATGCTATTGATCAAACCTAATCCAGGACTATTTTGTTGGGCCTGGCTGGCCATGACTTGACCTGGGCCACCAACTCCCATATTGAGGTTAGGGGAACTACCAGATCGCAGCAATTCTGATAGCTGTTTATGTTTAGAAGCTGCATCTTGTACTATGCCAAGACTTGTCTGAAGCTGATTAATATCACCACCATTGGTTAGTCCCAATTCTGTAGAGTTGATTAATTCATCTGGTAAGTCGTGCTCCAAGTCAAAAAGAGAGCCAAAATCTAAAAGCAAAGGGAAAACATAAAGGTCAAAGTATGACAAAACCAAAATAAAAAAACTGCCCTATATTTTGTTCTTAATAAGCATTAAATATCATTTCCAAACCTCACTCCACGTTTTTCTATTTATTTGAGACAGGGTCTTGCTCTGTTGCCCAGGCTAGAGTGCAGTGGTGCAATTTTGGCTTACTGTAACCTCCATCCACAGGTTCAAGTGATTCTACCATCTCAGCCTCCCAAGTAGTTGCAACCACAGGTGCGCACCACCACACCTAGCTAAATTTTGTATTTTTAATAGAGGTGGGGCTGGACATGTTGACCTGGCTGGTCTTGAACTCCTGAGTTGAAGCTATCTGTCCGCTGCCTTCCAAAGTGCTGGGATTACAGGCATGAGCCACCACATGTAGCCCTATATATTATTTATATCGTAGTTTTTTAGGTCATACTAAAACAATTGTATAGATCTTTAAAATTGAGGAGATATTTGGTTACCTCAACAGACTTAAAACACTTAAAAACTGTACCTAAAATAAGACCAAGGAATAAAGAGATTGAAAGTACAACACTCCCCATCAATGATAGCATGGATAAAGAAAATGTGGCACATATACACCATGGAATACTACGCAGCCATAAAAAAAGGATGAGTTAATGTCCTTTGCAGGGACAAGGATGAAGCTGGAAATCATCATTCTCAGCAAAATAACATAGGAAAAGAAAAGCAAACACCGCGTGTTCTCACTCATAAGTGGGAGGTGAACAATGCAAACACATGGACACAGAGAGGGGAACATCACACACCCGGGCCTGTCGGGGAGTGGGGGGCTAGGGAGGAGAGCATTAGGACAAATACCTAATGTAGATGACAGATTGATGGGTGCAGCAAACCACCATGGCACGTATATACCTATGTAACAAACCTGCATGTTCTGCACATGTATCCCAAAGCTTAAAGTATAAATTAAAAAAAAAAAAACCCTTGCATTCTAAATAATGTTATAGAATTAGCATAATAGTTGAAATAAAGTTTTATTTTTAGTTAAAAAAAAAAAAAAGCACAACACCCATTATTACATGGGTTGCCAGCTAAAGGTTTGTATCCACAGTCATGGAAAAAAGAAATGCAATTAAGCTGTATTAATATTCCCAAGTTCCTCAGAAAAACAGTTAAAATAACTTATCTATACACAAACTAAACTCAGGATGGGAAAAAAAAAAAACATTTTAAATATTGTAATACATAAAGTTACAGACAACTGATACAAAAGACCCGTCATTTGTGGAACATTCAGTGTGTGCTCCAGTTAAGCAGAGGGCTATCCACCATTTTTACCAAGTTCCTATATAGTACCTGTCTCAAAGTAGGCCCTCGACAGGCTGGGTTTTTGACCTGTAGCCTACAGAATAGCTTTCCTTAACCAAAATCTAGCCAGAATAGGGTACAAAACCATGCCTCTGGCTCCTTCACCATACAAACCACCCCTATCAAAAACAGAGTGCTAGACTAGCCCTGGTGGTTCACATTTGTAATCTCAGTACTTTGGGAGGCCAAGGGAGGAGGAATTTTTCAGTCCAGGCCAACACAGCAAGACCCTGTCTCTAGAAATAATAAAGTTAGCTGGGTGTGGTGGCATTAGGCTATAGTCCTAGCTACTCAGGAGGCTAAGGTGGGAGGATTACTGGAGTCCAGGAATTTGAGGTTGTAGTGAGCTCTAACTGCGCAACTGCACTCCAGCCTGGGTGACAGAGCAAGACCCTGTCTCAACAAAGAACAAACAAACAAAACTGGGTGTTAAGTGTAGATTAATGCAGGGTTTCTCAATCTTGGCACTATTAACATTTTGAGCTGTGTGATAATTCTTCGTTGTGGATGGAGAGGGATTGTCATGCGCCCTCTAGTATCATCAGGAGACTCCTAGTCTTTCTACTTATGCCAGTAGCACCCACATCCCAATGGTGACAATCAAAACTGTCTCCAGACATCACCAAACGTCCCCTGGGGGAATAAAATTACTTCTGATTGACCTATTGACAGTATTAACCTATTACAGAAATTATTCGAGTTTTCTTCCCTTTTAATTCTCTACAGTAGTTTTCACATTAAAAAGGCATTACCGCCGGGCGCGGTGGCTCACGCCTGTAATCCCAGCACTTTGGGAGGCCGAGGCGGGCGGATCACGAGGTCAGGAGATCAAGACCATCCTGGCTAACACGGTGAAACCCCGTCTCTAGTAAAAATACAAAAAAACTAGTCGGGCGAGGTGGCGGGCGCCTGTAGTCCCAGCTACTCGGAGGCTGAGGCAGGAGAATGGCATGAACCCGGGAGGCGGAGCTTCCAGTGAGCTGAGATCCGGCCACTGCACTCCAGCCCCGGCGACAGAGTGAGACTCCGTCTCAAAAAAAAAAAAAAAAAAAAGGCATTACCAGGAGCTGGGCACAGTGGTACACACCTACAGTCCCAGCTACTCAGGAGGCTGAGGCAAGAGGATAGCTTGAGCCCAGGAATTCACATCAAGTCTGGGCAACACTGTGAGACCCTGTCTACTAACAACAAAAACTCTACAGCTATTAGCCTCTTAAAAAACAGTCCATCCCCTGAAGACAAAATATTGCCTTAATGGTCTACTGGATCCAATTAATCTTGGTTCCTAAGTATGACTCTTCCTGTATGTGCCCTTCCTATTCTTTTTTTTTTTTCCTTTCCTTCCCAATCCTGCTCCTTCTGTATCTTACAGCATTTTATCATGTCACTGAAATTATCCCTGGGTTTACCTCCTCTCCTCCCCTTGCCATCCCCTGTGACCACCCCTCACTCCACTCACGCACTCTTTGGGAAGGACATTTTACCACTTATACACCAACTCCTAGACTACAGCGTAACATAGTAAGCACATGGTCATATATGAACTAAACCAAATTGCATCCCAAGATCTCAGGGCATGATTTAGAGTCCAGAGTTTTACAGAATTACTCTTTCCTTTTAAAGTATCATATGGGCTTCTCCATCAAAAATGTGTCACAAGGCTGAGTACTCTGGCTCACACCTGTAATCCCAGCACTTTGTGAAGCTGAGGAGGGCAGATGGCTCGAGCTTAGGAGACCAGCCTGGGCAACATGGCGAAAACCAAACTGTACAAAAAAATACAAAACTTAGCCAGGCCTGGTGGCCTGTGCCTGTCCCAGCTACTAGAGAGGCTGAAGGAGGAGGATCACGGCAGCTTGGGTGACTCTAGCCTGGGTGACAGAGCGAGATCCTATCTCAAACAACCACCACCACCACCACCACCACCAGCACCCAAATGTGTAACAAAACTGACCTGAACTATTCAAAAATGACTGCTTACTATATTGATATAGTTCCTTATTTCCTTATATTTATGTGATTTACAAAACTGAGATCATACTTTATTTGCAATTTTTACTTTTCCCTTGGAGTATCCAAGAAAATATTTTATCGGCCGGGCGTGGTGGCTCAAGCCTGTAATCCCAGCACTTTGGGAGGCCGAGACGGGCGGATCACGAGGTCAGGAGATCAAGACCATCCTGGCTAACATGGTGAAACCCCGTCTCTACTAAAAAATACAAAAAACTAGCCGGGCGAGGTGGCGGGCGCCTGTAGTCCCAGCTACTCGGGAGGCTGAGTCAGGAGAATGGCGTAAACTCGGGAGGCGGAGCTTGCAGTGAGCTGAGATCCGGCCACTGCACTCCAGCCTGGGCCACAGAGCAAAACTCCGTCTCAAAAAAAAAAAAAAAAAAAAAAAAAAAAAAGAAAATATTTTATCATTAGCATACTGAACGTAGAGGGCAAAAAAAGTCTTCACTTTAGAAATTTTAAAAGTAGGCAGTGATAAGTTACAGCAGAAACCACAAAGGAAATTGAGTAATAAAAAATATATTTCAAAACCTAAAGGTCTATGTTAGAAAATAAAGTTAAGAATTAATGAATTCTCCAGTGAGTCTCCTGAGGTTGCTAAAAAATAGTGAATTAAGTATACAAATTATATGAGAAAAATAGTATTTATAGGAAGACAAAGATAAAAGCATAAATGAAAGAGAAAATACGAATATAACAGCATTACCAAAACTAGAAGTTAGTTTTTTGCAGTAACAAAAGACGAACTTCAAGAAGGTTAAGAAAAGAAGAAAATTAAAAGACAAAGCAATACTATTATCAACTTTACACAAAAAAATGAAAATATACAAAACAAATACATTACAGAGAAAATACTCAAACCTTAGCAAAAAAAGAAATCATATAGGATACGGAATGTCCCAGTTTCTCCAACAAATTCATAGCGTAAGCTGGGGGGTGGAATCCTGATTCTAACAAGCCAACTATAAACACATTTTGAAATGAGAGTACGGGATATTTAAGTACAGACTGAGTAATGGGTGATATTAAGAAATCATTAACTTTATTGACTACAACAATGGCATAATTTTAAAATACAGCCTTTTTACTGAAAGATATACACTGAAATATTTCTGGTGAAATGACATGGCTAGGATTTGCTTTAAAATACTCCAGCAAAAAGAGGGTGGAAAGGTGGTATACTAGTAAACTTGAAGCTGGGTAATAGGCACATGGGATTTCTTTATAATATATTCTATTACATTGAAATTTCCCATTTATAAAAGTTTAAAAGAAAGCCACATGGGAAGGCAGACCACTGTAATCCTATTACTACTAAAGAAAATCAATCCTTGGTTAATCTTTCCATAAA
Source organism: Rhinopithecus roxellana (assembly GCF_007565055.1). NCBI lineage: Eukaryota > Metazoa > Chordata > Mammalia > Primates > Cercopithecidae > Rhinopithecus > Rhinopithecus roxellana. The sequence goes on along the minus strand of NC_044561.1, from coordinate 34,967,163 downwards.
GAAAGCACCATATCCGAATTGTTTACAGGCATGCCCTATACCAAACGTTCAAGAAAAAGACAATTTCAAGCTAACACAAACACTTCTAAAAAAACCAGAAGTAATATTATAAAAATTATACATGACCAATATAAGAAAAACACAGGCCAACCTTCTTCATGGACACAGAAACAAGATTCTTTAAAGAGAGCAAACCAAAGCCTTAAAAACTATCATCAAGTTGGGATAATCCCAGGAATCCAGGGGACACCAGAACATCTATAAACTGTCATTCACCATAGTAACAAAGGATAAAGAAAATGTAAGACTCATCTTGGCCAGGCACAGTGGCTCATGCCTGTAATCCCAGCACTTTGGGAGGCCAAGGCAGATCACTTGAGGCCAGGAGTTCGAGACCAGCCTGGCCAATATAGTGAAATCCCGTCTCTACTAAAAACAAAACAAAACAAAACAAAACAAAAAAATTAGCTGAGCGTGGTGGTGGGCGCCTGTAGTCCCAGCTACTTGGGAGGCTGAAGCAAGAGAATCGCTTGAACCCGGGAAGCAGAGGTTGCAGTGAGCAGATAGTGCCACTGCACTCCAGGCTGGGTGTCAGAGCAAGACTCCGTCTCACACACACACACATAAAATAGGTTACAAATTCTAAAAAGGAAAAAAAGAGAAGAAAGGCCAGGCATGGTGTTCACCTGAGGTCGGGAGTTCAAGACCAGCCTGAGGAGAAACGCTGTCTCTACCAAAAATACAAAATTTGTGGTACATGGTGGCACATGCCTGTAACCTCAGTTACTCAGGAGGCTGAGGCAGGAGAATCGCCTGAACTCGGGAGGTGGAGGCTGCAGTGAGCTGAGATAGTGCTACTGCACTACAGCCTGGGCGACAAGAGCAAAACTCTGTCTCAATAAAAAAAAAAGAAAAGAAAGAAAGAAAAAGGAAGAAACAAAACTTATTGTCTGCAGATAATATAACTGTTGACATAAAAAATTCAAAGCAAATACATATAACATCACACTGTACCCCATGAATATACACAACCATTGTCAATTTCAAAGAAATACACACAACTGGAAACTGTGAGAGGTTAGCAAGGTGACTGGTTATACCATAAATATAAACATATAAAAGTGAATTTCTATATGCCAGCAACAAATGGTTTCAAGTAATTTTTAAAATAATGTATAGCTGGGCACGGTGGTTCACGACTGTAATCCTAGCACTTTGGGAGGCTGAGACGGGTGGACTGTTGGAGGTCAGGAGTTTGAGACCAGCCTGGCCAACATGGTGAAATCCTGTCTCCACTAAAAATACCAAAATTAGCCAGGCATGGTGGTGCATGCCTGCAGTCCCAGCTACTCAGAAGGCTGAGGCACGAGAATCTCTTGAACTCAGGAGGCAGCGTTTTCAGTGAGCAGAGACTGTACCATTGTACTCCAGCCTGGGTGACAGAGTGAGACTCTATCTCAAATTAAAAAAACAAAAAAAAAAAAAGATTTATAACATAGGAAAAAACTTGACAATGTATAAAACGGGTGTAAACTCAAAAGTAAAGGCTGCTTAAATAGAATATCTCAAACACTTAGACAGAAATCCTCAGTATTAAAGACATCATTCCCCAGTACTGACCTACAGATTCAATGCAGTTATCAAACAGACTTCTAAAGTCTGTCAAGAAACTGGACAAGATGATTCTAAAGTATACACAGATCCCAAGGACCACTGGAAGTGTGAAAAAATAAAAAGGAAAAGAAAGCCAGCAGAGTGGCTCACGTTTGTAATCCTAGCACATTGGAAGGCCAAGGAGAGAAAGACCACCTCTCTACAAAAAAAAATTTTTTTAAATTAGCTGGATGCAGGCCGTGTGCGGTGGCTCACGTCTTGTAATCCCAGGACTTTGGGAGGCCGAGGCGGGCGGATCGCTTGATGCCAGGAGTTCAAGACCAGCCTGGCCAACACAGTGAAACCCCATCTCTACTAAAAATAAAAAATCAGCCGGGAATGGTGGCGTGCCTGTAGTCCCAGCTACTCGGGAGACTGAGGCAGAAGAATCGCTTGAACACAGGAGGTTGAGGTTGCAGTGGCACCACTGCACTCCAGTTTGGGCAACAGAGTGAGACTTTGTCTCAAAAAAAAAAAAAAAAATTAGTTGGATATGCTGGCATGCACCTACAGGTCCCAGCTACTCAAAGTGCCTGCTTGAGCGCAGGAGGTAAAGGCTGCAGTGTGCTATGATCCTGCCACTGCACTCCAGCCTGGGTGACCGAGTGAGGCCCTGTCTCAATAACTTAAAAAAAAAAAAAAAACAAAAACCACAAAGGACGGGATGTGCGCAACAGGTCACACCTCTAATCTCAGCACTTTGGGAGGCCGAGGCGGGCAGATCACTTGAGGTCAAGAGTTCGAGACCAGCCTGGCCAACATGGTGAAACCCCAAAATTTTGTGAAAACACAAAAATTAGCTGGGTGTGGTGGCGGGCGCCTGTAATCCCAGCTACTCAGGAGGCTGAAGCAGGAGAATCACTTGAGCCTGGCAGGCAGAGGTTCCAGTTAGCTGAGATCGCGCCATTTGCACTCCATCTCTGGGGGAATAAAAAAAGCACGGCCTGAAGCTTGGGTCTCAGAAGCTCCAAAAAAACCAACTCCGTCCATCCCCATCCTCCTCCCTCCGCCAAAAAATAAAAATTAAAAATAAAAAATGCAGGTAATAACTTTGTTTCCATCTCTGCATAACAGGAAAGTGCCTACTTCGTGTTATTTGTGATTAAATGAGTAAATAAATGTTATTTGTGATTAAATGAGTGAATAAATGTAAAGTGTTTAGAACACCTGGCACACACTAAACACTATAAACATGTTACCTATTGTTATTCAATGCACTCATCACACTATCAGGAGATAGCCGAGCTTACAATGATGACAGCATACATTTATCCAGCACTTTCAACGTGTCAGGCATTTTTCTTGGCACCTCACATGTATTATTCTCATTAATTTCAACAACCTCAGAAGTCCATACTAGCTACATGTACAGAGTTCATCAAATAGTAATCAGCTTTGGTAATATAGAAGTCTTTGTTATTCAATTAGGGCCTACAGTGAGGGTTTTAATTTAATCTGTACTGAAGCCAAATCTATTGTATTTGATTGCTCTCTCATGTTTTTCCCTTTTTTTTTTTTGAGACAGGGTCTTGCTGTGTCGCCCAGCCTGGAGTGGAGTGCCGGGATCACAGCTCACTGCAGCCTCACCTCATGGCTCAAGCAATCCTCCTTAGTAGCTGTCACCAAAGGCACGCCATCACAACACCTAATTTTTTTTTAACTTTGTTGAGATGGTGGTCTCACCGTGTTACCCAGACTGGTCTGAATCTCCTGGGCTCAAGCAAGCCTCCCACCTTGGCTTCCCAAAGTGCTGGGATTACATATGTGTGCCATGGCGCTGGGCCAGCAAGTATTTTTTCTAGATAGTAAGATGAGCTCTTAGATATTTATCTACTTTTGCCCCCTTTATGTTTAATTAAAAATTCACAAATCTGAAGTTTGTTCCATCACCTTTTAACTATGCTACGGCAAATATTAAAAAACAGTATCACAAATAACTGTTGAAATGAATGAACTATCTCCAGTAAGACATTTCCTGCTTACTAAAGTATCAACCAATCAACATTACCAGGCTGCTTCTACCAAGTAGTCTGTTCACAAGTTCCTTTATGCCTTTAATGATGCTCCAATACAAAAATGACTTCCAGTAAAATGTTTCTTCTGCCTCACAAGGAGCAGTATTTTTTTTTTTAAGTTTCTTCATCTGAGTGTACATTTAGTCCAATCATGGTGAACTAAAACAGGACAAGACACATACAAATCTGATTTGAAAAGTTTAGCACAGGTTGGACACCGTGGCTCACGCCTATAATCCTAGCACTTTGGAAGGCCAAGGCTGGATGGTTGCTTGAACGCAGGAGTTCAAGGCCAGCCTGGAATGCAGAAAGACTCTAGTGTCAACAAAAAAATACAAAAATTAGCCAGGCATGGTGGTCAGCACACCTGTAGTCCCAGCTACTTGGGAGGCTGAGATGGGAGGATTGCTTGAGCCCAGGAGGTTGAGGTTGCAGTGAGCCATGATCACGCCACTGCACTCCAGTTTGGGCAACAGAATGAGACCCTGTCTCAAAAAAAAAAAAAAAAAAAAAAAGAAAGAAAGAAAGAAAAAGAAAAGTTTAGCCTAATACATGGTTTACCCAATGGACCATGTATTAGAAATGTGACAATTTAAACAACAACTGAGTTTGGATTAAACACGTGGGAAACTAGTGTTGAGTCAAAACATCCTTTCATTATTACATACTGATTCTGTAGATCACCCTTGCTGTCTCCTATTACTTCTTGTGGTCTGCTCTTTACAACAGATTTAACCATATAACAATCCCTTATAAAATAAACTCGGCGGCCAGGCGTGGTGGCTCACACCTGTAATCTCAGCACTTTGGGAGGCCGAGGCGAGCAATCACCTGAGGCCAGGAGTCCAAGACCAGCCTGCCTAACATGGAGAAACCCTGTGTCTAAGAAAAAAATACAACGGGAGTCCAAGACCAGCCTGCCTAACATGGAGAAACCCTGTCTCTAAGAAAAAAATATAACGGGAGTCCAAGACCAGCCTGCCTAACATGGAGAAACCCTGTCTCTAAAAAAATACAAAATTAGCTGGGTGTGGTGGCCTGTAATCCCAGCTACTTAGGAGGCTGAGGCATGAGAATCGCTTGAACCCGGGAGGCAGAGGTTTAAGTAAGCTGCGACTGCGCCATTGCACTCCAGTTTGTGCAACAAGAGCGATACTCCAAATAAATAAAAAAAAAACTCTGTTCATTTAGCCTTTCCAAACAATTCAATGATACATGAGAAATTAAATGAAGCATAACCTTTAAAATTAGGACCATTAAAAATATAATCCCAAACACTGCACTATGAACATAAATCAGATAATTTTCTAGTTACTTAACTATGACACAAAATGCAATTTAAAATTAAAATAATTTTGGCTCAACATCTAATTCTACTATATTAGTATCTCTCACAGTTACACTTTTTTTTTTTTTTTTTTACTTAAAAGGCTCACACATTATTTGTTGAGTAAACACACTTACCTTTGTACTTTAGGTAAAATGAAGTAAAATCAACTCACTTCTCTTAAACTGTGTTCATTAAGTAAAATACTTTTATTAATTATTTCAAATCTAGTCAATTTTCTCAAATCCCAAAGAATTCATCTACTGCTCCTCCTCCTTTTAGCTGGTTTTCTCTGTGGCATTAAAATGCTTTTAGGTCCGGGCACGGTGGCTCACGCCTGTAATCTCGGCACTTCGGAAGGCTGAGGATGGCGGAGGTCAGGAGTTTGAAACCAGCCTGGCCAACATGGTGAAACTCCATTTCTACTAAAAATACAAAAATGAGCCAGGGGTGATGGCACACGCCATCCAGCTATGCAGGAGGCTGAGGCTCCAGAATCACCTGAACCGTGGAGGTGGAGACTGCAGTAAGCCAAGATCGCGCTACTGCACTCCAGCCTGGGCGACAGCACAAGACTCCATCTCAAAAAATAAAAATAAAAAAATGCTTTTAGGCCAGACTTGGTAGGAGACTTGGTAGGCGGCTCACACCTGTAATCCCAGCACTTTGAGGGCCAAGGCAGGTCGCTTGAGCCCAGGAGTTTGAGACGAGCCCGGGTAAGACAGCAAGACCCTGTCTCTACAAAAAAAATTTATAAATTAGCCAGGCATAGTGGTGCAGCTACAGGCTGAGGTGGGAGGATCATTTAGCCAAGGAGGTCGAGGCTGCCATGAGTCAAGATTGCACCACAGCACTACAGCCTGGAAGACAGAGTGAGACCCAGTCTCAAACAAACAACAAAAAACACTTAATGTTTTTAAAGAGTGGACATTTCAAACTTTTCTTTCATCTAACCCAGAGGTGGAGTCCACAGGATGAGTAGGAGCTTGACAGATGAAGGGTGGAACAACCTAAGGTGGGGAGGAGTAAAAGCTCAGCCAGTTCAGCAGTTGAAATAAAGTGGGGAGAACAAAGTGAGTGATGAGGTGGGCAGAGATCACAACACTCACCGTACCTAGTCTAGGTTAGAGATTTGGAATTTTAAAAAAAACAAAACAAAAAAAGAATGGAGTTGAAAATCAAACCTACATAACATTAGTCATTCTAATTGTGATAATGGTTTGGCTAAACACTGAAACTACCAATCTTACAAAGACTTCTTATTCTTATTGCTTTTGGACACTCCTACTCTTACACCGGATGCTTAAAAAGCATGTAATTTTAAAACTGAAGCTTTTGAAATGAGAAAATTTTGTAAATCTTGCAAATTTATCAGGTTCAAACAACTTTCCTAACCTCTATTCAGTACTTCATTTAAAAAAGGTACTTTAGGCCGGGCGCGGTGGCTCAAGCCTGTAATCCCAGCACTTTGGGAGGCCGAGACGGGCGGATCACGAGGTCAGGAGATCGAGACCATCCTGGCTAACACGGTGAAACCCCGTCTCTACTAAAAAAATACAAAAAACTAGCCGGGCGAGGTGGCGGGCGCCTGTAGTCCCAGCTACTCGGGAGGCTGAGGCGGGAGAATGGCGTGAACCCGGGAGGCGGAGCTTGCAGTGAGCTGAGATCCGGCCACTGCACTCCAGCCTGGGCGACAAAGCGAGACTCTGTCTCAAAAAAAAAAAAAAAAAAAAAAAAAGGTACTTTAACCCTCCGTAGATGAAGAATTATCATATAAACAACCCACCTAGCAAGGAAATAAAGATGCACAAACATTTCAAACTACGTAATTTGAAGGAACATTAATTAAAATAAAATATCCATGCTGGATTAAAATAAAATATCCATCCATATTAAAATAAAATATCCAAAATAAAATTTAATTTTATAATTAAAATAAAATATCCATTTACTAAAATAAATATCCATTAATTAATTAATAATTAATTAATTAAAATAAAATATCCATGCAATAAAATAAAATATCCATGATAGGCAAGATTTCTAATACTTCCAAAAAATTAGGATAACTTGTTAAGTTTTACATAAATTTGGATAAAAGATGATAATTACACAGAATTACATAGCTACAAATGCTGGCAGCTATTGAATTTTGAAATCCAATAGTGAAAGGGCAAAAGTGCAAGCAAATTTCAAAATATATACTCTTAACATGGTCCTTCTATCATGACATCAAAAGGTGTACCCATACTTTGGAAAGAGATTAACTTGAAGTTTATTCTTCTTAAACCCCAACAATACCCGGCGTGGTGGCTCACGCCTGTAATCCCAGCATTTTGGGAGGCCGAGGCAGGCGGATCATGAGGCCAGGAGTTCAAGACCAGCCTGGCCGACATAGCGAAACCTTGTCTCTACTAAAAATACAAAAATTAGCCGGCTGTGGTAGCATGCGCCTGTAGTCCCAGCTACTCGGGAGGCTGAGATGGGAGAATCACTTGAACCCAGGAGGCGGAAGCTGCAGTGAGCTGAGACCTCACCAATACACTCCAGCCTGGGTGACAGAGTGAGACTCCATCTCAAAAAACAAAAAAACCCAAACATTTCAATCTTGAATAATAATAATTATTATATTTTTTGAGACGGAGTTTTGCTCGTGGCCCAGGCGCAATCTCAGCTCATTGCAACCTCTGCCTCCCAGATTCAAGAGATTCCCTTGCCTCAGCCTCCCCAGTAGCTGGAACTACAGGCGCCTGCCACCACGTCTGGCTAATTTTTGTATTTTTAGTAGAGATGGGATTTCACCATGTTGGCCAGGCTGGTCTCAAATTCCTGACCTCGAGTAATCTGCCCGCCTCAGCCTCCCAAACTGCTGGGATTACAGGCGTACGCCACTGCGCCCAGCCTTAAGTCTTGAATTTTAAACAGAGATGAAGTGCTTTAATTGATCCAGAATGTGACCTGGGGCCATGTTTAGAAAATTCACATTGACAATCTACCTTGCTCTTTTTCAATATATTAATATAGTGACACTTCTTGTGAAAATAACTACATGAGGCTGGGCACGGTGGCTCACGCCTGTAACCCCAGCACTTTGGGAGGCCGAGGCGGGCAGATCACCTGATGTCAGGAGTTCGAGGTCAGCCTGGCCAACATGACAAAACCCTGTGTCTACTAAAAATACAAAAATTAGCCAGGTGTGGTGGCAGGCGCCTGTAATCCTAGCTACTTGAGATCACACCACTGCACTCCAGCCTGGGCAACAGAGCAAGATTCTGTATTTAAAAAACAAAAACAACAACAAAAAAACTACATGATGAAGACACTATTATTCATTAAAATCCCATCTTAAGAATCAACTCAAGAACATGTTTTATAGTAAGCCTAAATTGTGTGCTAACTAAATTGTCACTGAACAGTTCTTGACTTTGAGCAAAACTTGGGATTTGTTACAAGGGAATGCCTATAGAGAATCCTGGATGGAGAAACATACCCTTTAAAAACGAAATGAAACAAAAAACAACAAAAAAACTTGCATATCTGTAAATAACAGGGAGAGTGAATGGTTTCTAACTTGGTATCTGGTATATTTTCTACATTTATGACAACTGGTAAACCAAACATGGATCTTGAACAAAATAAACAATTCACTTTATTGATTACAATTTACCAAAAATTTCCAAGGCAAATGACAAGCTCATTACAAAAGAGGTAAATAACATATTCCTAGTCTTCCTGCCATAGGTTCTACCTACTGTTGCTCTATACAGCATTACCAGAATTAGTCTTTCCCCAACCTCGTCATAAAATTTTTACCCTGATGCTAAGATAAATGGCAAATTCCTTAACATATTTATTTTTCCATAATAGAACCCCAACATCCTTTCCCATCTGTCTCCCATGAAAAACCCTACCACACAGCGTATATTCTAGCCACATCAGAACCATGTTAGCTCCATCTGAAAATCTCTTCCAACCTTCCCTAACGTATGTTACTTTAATTTCCACCAACCCTATTCAAATATACATTTTCTCCGTGAAGTTTTCCACCAACACTCCAAACCTACTCTGTCAAAAACAATCCCTATCCCCTGCCTTTATACAGAACATTTAAAAAACCGTTTAAAGCGCAACTTACAGGAAAATTGTGTAGACATGTATACCAACCCCACTGTATCTCTAAAGGTTTTGACAGCAGAAGGCACCTTAATTCGTCTTTACATTGCAAATGCCTAAGACTTGGTAGGTATCCAATGTCTGTTGGCTAAAATGAGATAAAGGTGCAGCAAATGAAAAGAATGACTGCTCAACTCAGAAGAACCCCATGACTTCAAAATGCCCCAAATGTAACATCACTAGCCCCATCACACCTGCACACCCACTTCACAAATACTATGCTTCCTATGCGCCCCAATTTATTAAATAATTATCCAGCTGGGCACAGTGCCTCAGACCTGTAATCTCAGCACTTTTAGGAGGCCAAGGCGAGCAGACCACTTGAGGCCAGGAGTTCGAGACCAGCCTGGCCAACATGATGAAACCCCATCTCTACTAAAAATACAAAAACTAGCTAGGTGTGGTGGCGGATGCCTGTAGTCCCAGCTATGTGGAAGGCTGAGGCATGAGAATCGCTTGAACCCGGGAGGCAGAGGTTGCAGAGAGCTGAGATCACACCACTGCACTCCAACCTGGGTGACAGAGAGTGTCTGTCAATAAATAAATAAATCATCACCCATCGAGTTGCTCAAACTTTAAACTTGGGAATTATCCTTGATTTATTCATCTTATTACCTAACTTCTAATCAATCACCAAGTTCTGTTCACCATCCATCTTCCCTCAAATCTTTCCACTTCTTTCCGTCTTCTATGGTAAGGGTGGCTGGAACCCTAAAACAGCTGTTTCACTGGTCTCCCTGCCTCCCATTTTTCCCTGCTTCTTCCCAAACTATTCCTCCTTTTACTTAACTGCCTAAGGCACAATTCTGCTCCATCCATTAAATGGGTAAAACGGAAAGTCTAAACTCCTGTATTATAAGCCCTCCATGATTGGCCCCTTGCTCACCTCTACAGTCATGTTTTTGGCTATCCTACCAGTTAGATAGTACTCATAAGTTCCCAGAACAGGATATACTCTGGCCTCACACAGTCTCCTTTCTAGCCTGGGCTCATTTTTACTAACCCTATCTCTATCTGTGAGATCCCAAAATCAGACACAATTCCTCAAAGAGAGCCATTAGGGCCTGTAACTACTGGGTTAGGTCCTTCCGTTCCTCCCACTATATGTGTACTTCCAAATACAATGCTGATCACACCAGACTTAGTGAATGCCAGTCTTCTTCCCTTATCTATAAACTCCAGGAAGGAAAGAAGGAACAATGTACAGAGGATAAGTGCCTAGCATACAGAAAACGTTGGCCTAATACAGAGTAACTGCCATCTTGTCAACTCTTCTACACCAGTATTCTTCAAATTATGGCTCACAAGCCAAAAGTGGGTCATAAAAATCAATATAATAGGCTGCAACCAGTACTAAAAAAAAAAAAAAAAAGAAGGCCGGGCGCGGTGGCTCACGCCTGTAATCCCAGCGCTTTGGGAGGCCGAAGCTGGCAGATCACAAGGTCAGGAGATCGAGACCACGGTGAAACCCCGTCTCTACTAAAAACACAAAAAATTAGCTGGGCGCAGTGGTGGGCGCCGAGTAGCCAGCTACTCGGGAGGCTGAGGCAGGAGAATGGCATGAACCCAGGAGGCAGAGCTTGCAGTGAGCCGAGATCACGCCACTGCACTCCAGCCTGGGGGACAGAGCAAGACTCCGTCTCAAAAAAAAAAAAAAAAAAAAAGAAAGCAACAGAAAATATGAGAGTACATTACAAGTAATAAAGGTAAGTATTCTTTGTTTATGCTTTGAAACAGAATCTCTAGTGCTACAAGTAAAAGGTAGTTCTTCCTTAACTGTTGTAAAAAAATTCTTTGGAGCACTGTACTGCTCCTACTTTTTCCTCCTTTATAAGAAAAGTTTCTTGGAGCCAGGCATAGTGACTCACGTCTGTAAACCCAGCTAATCAGGAGGCTGAAGCAGGAGGATAACTTCAGCCTGGGCAACACAGCAAGACTCCATCTCAAAAAAATTTATTCTTGGCCAGGCGTGGTGGCTCACACCTGTAATCCCAACACTTTGGGAGGTCGAGGCAGGTGGATCACAAGGTCAGGAGATTGAGACCATCCTGGCTAACACAGTGAAACCACGTGTCTACGAAAAATAGAAAAAATTAGCTGGGCGTGGTGGTGGGCGCCTGTAGTCCCAGCTACTCAGGAGGCTGAGGCAGAAGAAAGGTGTGAACCTGGGAGGCAGAGCTGGCAGTGAGCCGAGATCGCGCCACTGCACCCTAGCTTGGGCGACGGAGTGAGACTCCATCTCAAAAAAAAAGACCCAGGTAACAAAATGAAAAATAGAAAAAATTATGCTTAATTGGCCAGGCACTGTGGCTCCCGCCTGTAATACCAGCACTTTGGGAGGCTTAGGTGGGCAGACTAAGGTCAGGAGTTCGAGACCAGCCTGGCGAACATGATGAAACCCCATCTCTACTAAAAATACAAACATTAGGCCGGGCGCGGTGGCTCAAGCCTGTAATCCCAGCACTTTGGGAGGCCGAGACGGGCGGATCACGAGGTCAGGAGATCGAGACCATCCTGGCTAACATGGTGAAACCCCGTCTCTACTAAAAAATACAAAAAACTAGCCGGGCGAGGTGGCGGGCGCCTGTAGTCCCAGCTACCTGGGAGGCTGAGGCAGGAGAATGGCGTAACCCGGGAGGCGGAGCTTGCAGTGAGCTGAGATCCGGCCACTGCACTCCAGCCCGGGCGACAGAGCGAGACTCCGTCTCAAAAAAAAAAAAAAAAATACAAACATTAGCCAGGGATGGATAGTGGTGGGTGCCTGTAATCCCAGCTACTTGGGAGGTTGAGGCAGGCGAATCGCTTGAACCCAGGAGATGGAGGCTGCAGTCAGCCAAGACTGCACCACTGTACTCCTGTCTAGGAAACAGAGTGAGACTCTGTGTCTAAAAAGAAGAAAGAAAAAATCATGCTTAACACAGTTCTTTATCAAGAAGCCATTCTTATCTTGAACATTTCTAACAAGAACAATGTTTTCCATTTTCTCATTATGCCTTAAATATCTGATTTTCATTTCAATTACTTATGTACACAAGGCATCTTAATGATAGTATACATATATATATATGATTGTCCCTTGGTATCTGCTGGCTAATTGGTTCCAGAATCCACTCCCTCCACTGCAGATACCAAAATCTGAGGACGCTCCAGTCCCTGATATAAAGGAGATATGTAATATTTGCATATAACCTACACACATCCACCTATATACTTTGAATTCTTTCTATATTATTAACAATAGCTAATGCAGCGTAAATGCAACATAAATAGTTGTTATGCCGTATTGTTTAGGGAATAATGACAAGAAAAAAAAGCCCGTACATGTCCAGTACAGACGCAACCACGCATTTTTTTCCCCTAAATTGAAATTTCAATCCATGGCTGAATCCACAAACATGGAACCCACAGATATGGAAGGCTAACTGTACAGTATTTTTCTATTTTAAGCTCTGTTCCCATATTCTGATACTCCTAGAAAACCATCTTTGGATAGACGCCATAAGGCTTACTCCTAAGACTCCTCTATGAACATCACGCACTTGGCTTTCTCTTTATCCAGTCTATCTATACAGTAGTTCATCCTTATCTTCTGTTTTGCTTTCTACCATTTCAGACATCTGTGGTCCAAAATATTACAAAGAAAACTGCAGAAATAAACACTAATTTTTGTTGTTTTAGAAACAGAGTCCTGCTATGTCACCCAGGCCGGAGTGTGCAGTGGTGTGATCATAGCTCACTGTAACCTCAAACTCCTGGGCTCAAGTGATCCTCGCACCTTAGCCTCCCAAGAAGCCAGGACTACAGATGCACCTCATCACGCCTTGCTGATTTAAAAAAAAATTTTTTTATAGAGATGGTCGGGGGTTGGGAGGGGTCTCACTGCATTGCCCAGGCTGGTCTTGAATGCCTGGCCTCAAGCAATCCTCCTGCCTCAGTCTCCCAAAGTGCCAGGATTACAGGTGAGAGCCACAACAATGTTTTAAACTGCATGCCATTCTGAGTAGCCTGACAAAATCTCACTTGACCGGGTAGTGAATCTCCCCTTGGTCTAACGTATTCACCTGTATAAACTACCAGCCATTTGTCACTTGGTAGCCATCTCAGTTACCAGACTGACTGTCAGACTGACTATGGAGTACGGCAGTGCTTGAGTTTTAAGTAACCCTTATTTTACTTAATGACGGTCCCTAAGTGCAAGAATGGCAATGACAGCAATTTGGATATGCCAAAGAGAAGCTGTAAACTGCTTAAAGGTGAAAGTTCCTGACTCAATAAGGAACGAAAAAAATTTGTACGCTGAGGTTGCAAAGATCAAATCTATCCGTGAAATTGTGAAGAAGGAAAAAAATTCGTGATAGTTTTGTTGTTGCACCTCAAACTGCAAACATCACAGCCGCAGTGCATGACAAGCGATCAGTTAAGAAGAAAAGGCATTAAATTCGTGTGTGGAAGACACGGACAGAAACATGTTCTGATGACAATTATGTTCACTACTATCCAGGGTTTCAGGTATCCACTGGAGACCTTGGAATGTATTCCCCAAGGATAAGAGGGGACTACTACATATCCACTTAAAAAAAAAAAAAAAAACAAAAAACAGGCTGGGTGTGGTGGCTCACCCCTGTAATCCCAATATTTTGGGAGGCTGAGGCAGGTGGATCACAAGGTCAGGAGTTCAAGACCAGCCTGACCAATATAGTGAAACCCTGTCTCTACTAAAAATACAAAAATTAGCCGGGCGTGGTGGTGCATGCCTGTAGTCCCAGCTACTCGGGAGGTGAGCAGGAGAATCGCCTGAACCGGGGAGGTGGAGGTTGCTGTAGGCCAAGATCACGCCACTGTACTCCAGCTTGGGCAACAGAGCAAGACTCCATCGCAAAACAAAAACACAAAACAACCCCAAACCACCTATCACTGCTTTTCTTCTGGTATATTTAGCAATAAAGTTAAAAACAGTTAACAATGAACACATACTACACAGAAGCAAGCATAGTCTTAAGCATCTGATAAAGAGAATTCTCATTTATTCCTAACCACAACCCTGCAGGGTGGATAAGTAAGGTGGATTCCTATAAGGTGGGTACCCACCTTACAGGGTTGTGGTTAGGAATAAATGTGAGGAGGTTGAGCCAAGTTAAGTATTGGGCCCAAAGTTCACAGTTAATAAACACAAGTCTGGGATATGAACTCTAGCAGTCTGACTCCAATACTCATTCTCTTAGCTACTCTCTTACTCTTTTCAATACTTTTAGTTTTACACTCTCTCTCTCAACAAAATTACTTCTAATTGCTTTGGGGCATTTATAAAAAATCTGTATCTAAAAACAAATTATATCCAAATTGCTCAGAAGAGGCTTAACACCTCAATTAATATTTATCCTCAAGTGTCTCTGGGAAAGTGATCAGTAATAAAAAATTTCCCATTAAAATTTCAGAACAAAACTACTGTCTACTAAGCGAAAAAAAAAAAAATCACCTGCGAAGTTCAATGTTAAAGAATTTTTGCCGGGTGCGGTGGCTCACGCCTGTAATCCCAGCACTTTGCGAGGCTGACGTGGGAGGATTACGAGGTCAGGAAATCGAGACCATCCTAGTCAACACGGTGAAACCCCGTCTCTACTAAAAATACAAAAAATTAGCCAGGGGTGTTGGTGGGCACCTGTAGTCACAGCTACTCGGGAGGCTGAGGCAGGAGAATGGTGTGAACCTGGGAGGTGGAGCTTGAAGTGAGCCAAGATCACACTACTGCACTCCAGCCTCGGTGACAGAACGAGATTCTGTCTCAAAAAAAAAAAAAAAAAAAAAAATTTAGACTTGGTATAATTTGCTTCATTTGCCCATTAATTTTACTGCTTGCCTCACTTAAAAAAATTCAACTTTAGAAATCTTCAAAGGAGGAAACCCTAAAATCTGGACAAACACAAAAGTAGCATCTTTTACTTTTTTTTTTTTTTTTTGAGACGGAGTCTTGCTCTGTCACCCAGGCTGGAGTGCAGTGGCTGGATCTCAGCTCACTGCAAGCTCCTCCTCTTGGGTTCATGCCATTCTCCTGTCTCAGCCTCCCGAGTAGCTGGGACTACAGGCGCCCGCCACCTCGCCCGGCTAGTTTTTTGTATTTTTTAGTAGAGACAGGGTTTCACCGTGTTAGCCAGGATGGTCTCGATCTCCTGACCTCGTGATCCACCCGTCTCGGCCTCCCAAAGTGCTGGGATTACAGGCTTGAGCCACCGTGCCCGGCCGCATCTTTTACTTTTCCATTAATTGCTGGGTATATGAATTGGCAGAGTAACTCTCAAATTGTTTTTGTAAATATACCAGGAAAAAGTATTTTACACTCCCACTTGTATCTGCAATATTCTTCCTACTCTTTTTTCTCTTCGCTATTTACCACTTAATGTCCCTACAAGTACCACTTTGCATTAATTTTCAACTGTTTCCATTTTTTTCTTTTTATTAAATAGACTAAAAAGGAGATAGAAAAGCAAAGAAAAACACAAAATAATACCAAAAGGCCACCAAGGCAGAAATCTTTTCCTCCCTCCTCCCTATTATCCGTTCCCTGGACATGCCAATACGATTCCAACCTCTGTAAAAGAAGATGAACCCCTCCTGGAATACGTAACGCATACAAGAGTTACAACTTAAAAGTCACTTTATCTCATCATCAACCAGAAACAACCTTATTGAAGTCCTATAAATGAACTTACAAGGCCTTGAGAATAATTGCCAGAAAAATTTAAGGCACTTTAGTAAAATGTTTTGCAATTTAATACTGAGGAGAGCAATGCCTCACTAAATCAAGGAGCTATATCTGCAAGACTCCAGAAGCAAACTCTAATGTAAACATTCAAGCCAAAATTAAATAAAACATAGTATATCACAAGTTACAGAGTTGGAAAATAAATGGTCTTGATCAAAATGTTTTGGTTAGGATGATGAATCACTAACACACAATGGCATTTTAACAAAGTAGAGCTGATAGCCGGGTGTGGTGGCTCACGCCTGTATTCCCAGCACTTTGGGAGGCTAAGGCGGGTGGATCACCTGAGGTCAGGAGTTCGAGACCAGCCTGGCCAAAATGGCGAAATCCTGTCTCCACTAAAAAATACAAAACTTAGCTGGGCATGGTGGTAGACACCTATAATCCCAGCTACTGAGGAAGCTGAAGCAGAGAATCGCTTGGAGGTTACAGTGAGCCAAGATCGCGCTACTGCACTCCAGCCTGGGTAACAAGAGTGAAACTCTGTCTCAAAAAAAAAGGAGAGCTGACGTTTTAAAAATCCTGACCACTTATCCACTGTGTACATTAATCTACTGGTCAAAAGGCAGGTATGCTTTTATATACTATCTGCCCTGTGTCTTTGAAATGGGGGAAAAACCCAAAAAACAAAAAAAGCCCAAAACTCAGGGTCACAAAACTGTACCAAGACCAGAAGGATCTTTACCCTAATTATATGCCAGACCCTAAAATCCTGTCTTTCCTGGTGCTTTTTAAGTACATATGGCATTAAGCGCTTACGAAGCAGTGACAAAACATGTTCACTGAATAATGAAGACAACAGATGACCCTCATCATTTCCATCACTCAGATGATCAGAAACAGCTCCAAAAAATATTTCCAGGATTTGCCTAACATTAACTTTTCCAGTCTTGCAGTCATTTTTAGAAAAAAAAAAGGTTACAAGCAGCTTTCATCATCTTTTTTTGGAGGGAGGAGAAGTAGAAAAAAATGTCATTTCTCAAATGATTTGTTTTACCCTAATGATACTAAACGAAATAAAAATTTCAATGGATCAAATGCAAATACTGAAACAAGAACATAAAGGTGTGAAGGCTACAAATAAGTCTCTTCCCCATCCCAACACGTAAAAGTTGAGTTTAACTTAATTGAATCAACCTGGAAATTTCTTAGGAGAATATTTGAGTATTAAACAGAAATGCAGATGTTGAAACTTACGTACTAATTTGGTTTGTAACACTTTAGCATGTCACCCCATTGGATTCCAGTTTTCTTTCCTTTAAGGCTGACACCAGAAAGCTCTTGGTGGATATATTTACATCATGAGATGTGCAAGCCTAAATCACTTTAAAAAAAAAAAAGTTCCTACATGCTAGAATTTCGGGCTTATTTCAACCAGTTCTAGACAAAAACCATAATATCAAGGAAAAAATTTCTTTCACCCAAGTGACAACTCAAAAATCAGAAGTTACAAGTTTGAAATTTAAAGTTTTAAGAGGTGATATGCCCCCAATAACAGTTACCTGCAAACATATTACAAACTGCAGAATGCCAAAAAAAAAAAAAAAATCAAGATATAATGGTACCCCTGGCCAGGCGGCTCACACCTGTAATCCCAGCACTTGGGGAGGCCAAGGTGGGTGGATCACTTGAGAGCAGGAGTTCTAGACCAGCCTGACCAATATGGTGAAATCCCATCTCAACTAAAAATACAAAAATCAGCCAGGTGTGGTGGCCTGCGCCTGTAGCTACTAGGGAGGCTGAGACAGAATTGCTCAAACCCAGGAGGCAGAGGTTGTAGTGAGATCGCGCCACTGCACTCCAGCCTGGGTGACACAGCGAGAGACTCTCATCTAAAAAAACAAACAAAAAGGTATAATGGTACCCAGCTTGAAGTAAGTTCACAGAGCCACAGTATTTTCTTTATACTCATTTCTCCCCTCCCCCAAACCCAGACTAGTTACAATTAAAAACTGTACACCAAAGAATTCCTGGAGTAGAATCTTGATTTGGGGAGGAGGGAGGAAGTCAATCTTCATTACAAAATTTAGAAAAGTAACT
Organism: Rhinopithecus roxellana; assembly: GCF_007565055.1. Lineage (NCBI taxonomy): Eukaryota > Metazoa > Chordata > Mammalia > Primates > Cercopithecidae > Rhinopithecus > Rhinopithecus roxellana. Next base: position 34,949,195 of record NC_044561.1, on the reverse strand, counting down.
AAGATAAACTCTGAGTATCATGAGTGAATGAATTAATCTCAATGTTGAGGGTTTTTTAAACTGTAAAAGCCCACTTGATACATTTAGAACTCTTGTAATTATTCAAAGATATTTCAAGTAGCAAAACAGACCGACATGGAGAAAGCAGTAGCACACCTGAACAGAAGTATTACAATACAGCTCCAAGACGAAGCTGCTCAAATCAGGACTCCTCAAAGTACATAAAAAAGTTTCCCCTACGTTCCAAGTCACTGGCTAACTCCAATGTAAAATCTCCTGCCACGTTACACCAAAACTAAAAAGCAAAAACTACCACATTACACAAATACTAAAGAAACACCACAAAAATCTACAGGTGATTAAGTGTCTAAAGATGATCTAAAAAATCCTTCTGAATGGCACTTTAGTAGGTGCAAAGGAATACAACGACGTGTGTATGTGTATGAATTCTGAAGGAAAAAAAAACAGCTAAAAAATTCCCTGGACACTACAGTACCTTCATAGAATACGTACAGATCAAAGTTCACACATAATCAATGTTACAAGAGAAACTCTGCAAGATTCCTACTGCTCAATTTTTGCAGGTTAACTTAAATTCATTTCACATCTTTCTTACAAAAGCAACGAATTCAAAGCATTAGATTCTGTCTTCCCATTTTCACTCTCTGAAATGAAGCCTACTTAGAAACATGCTCTCCAAGTTCTCCACAAACTCAAAGGGTACATTTAACTCCATTATGCACTCTCACTGGCAGATGGAGGGATGACGTTGAGCCTGTTCTCAGGGAGTTAAAGAGATGCTCCGTAGTAAAGGGGAACATCTTGTGGACTGTCAGATGGCCAGCCATTCTTCATCTTCATTATCCCAGCAAAGAAAAGGTCCTTACCCATCAGGGTAACACCATTAAACTAACTGTAAGAGAAGAATGAAGGGATGATGGAGGAAGTCTCCCTGAACTTCTCCTGACAAAGGGGCTAGTCCACAACTGAATGAATTAAAAAATCCGTAAAGCTTTTAAACGAAAATCTTGATCTCCAAGTATGTTTAAAAGTGTAAAAAGACAAAGACACACACAAACACAAAACCTAATGCACATTTTAAACTTCTGTACAATCAGTTCATGTTTGTAGTTGATAATTGGAACTCTTTCAACTTCTAACCTTGATTTCCAGGTACGTAACTCAACAAAATTGTTTATCTTTTTATTTCCCCTAAAATGAGAAAGTGACTGAAACTGCAAAGAACATGCCCCTGTTCTCTCAACCTAAAAACCTGGAGTTTCAGACATTTTGGTCTCACACCAAAGAACTGGGAGATGTGAAATGAACTGCGCTCCATATTGATTCTTAAAGCAAATAAGAAGAAAAAGAAAAAAAAAAAAGCTAAGAATGGAGGTAAGATAAAAGAATTGTTAAACTTCACCTCTAATCTGAAATCTTGGACCTCGCGCACACACAAAATCAAGATTTTCTTACACCCTATTCTTCAACATAAAATATTCTGCAAAGGAGAAAAAATCTTGAAAAGAGTGGAAAGTAGAGGAAACAGAGTAAGTACAGTAAGGAGAAAGGATTCTAAATTCTTCATTTACCAAGACCAAAAAAATTGAGACTTAAATTGCACAGAAGTTCTTACACACAAATGCATTGGCATTTCCCAAATTAAACTGCATGGGAGCAACAATACAGGCCATTTCTATACAGCACCCACTTACGAGCTCTAATTCCAGAACACACATCGATATGACATAGTGTTGCAACCAATGTATTGGGAGGCAAAGAAAATGGTTGGGCTACTGGACGTCTTCGACCCGCTCATTCAAATACCTTTAAAATTAATTAAGGGGCAGGGAACTAGAGAGAGATGAAGAAAAAAAAATGGAAGAATAAAGGCGCACCGAGTAGAAAAGATTAAGGGGAACGTGGAAGGCCGGGGCTGCCGAAACTAACCTGTGCCATCGCTGGCGGACGCCGAGAGGGCCGGAGATGAGAGTTTAGGCCGCTTGGCTGAAGGCGGCCCCGGTTCCACCACATTCTCGGCCATTTTTAATTCTTTCGGAGATACAAGCGAGGAAAACCAGAATCCTCAGGAAATCTCTTCTTCGGCCCAGGGTCCCCGCCCCGCACCCAGGGGTGGGCTGGGGGGCTCCGACGGCACCCGAGGGGATAGGGGAAGTTCCTTTTTCTCTTCGCCGGGTCTCAGTGGCTGGAGAGGGATGCGGACTCGATAGAAAAGGTAAGGGCAAGTGCGAGGGGCCGGGCCTGGGCCCAAGCCCGGAGGAGGGCACAGGAGCACAAATTCGCCGAGCGCGTCCGCTGCGGCGAATTCCCGAGAACTCGCGGCTCTAGAGGCGCAGTCCCCAGCCCGCCACGGCCGGCCCCTGCCCAGCCGAGGTCTCTCGGAGCTCCGCCGCCGCCATCAGCCTCTTCCTCCTCGGCGTTGTCCTCCTCCTTCTCATCGCCACAAGGAGGCGGGGGCGAAAAGGGGGGAGAGGAGGAGGCGACAAGAGACACTCACCTCCTCCCGGTGCCCCCTCCCGGGCCTGCGCCCCCACCCTCCGAACCCTCCTCCTGCTGCCGCGCTCCGCGCCGCCGCCGCCGCACCGGCCCCTAATGGCCGCAGAGAGCTTGCCCGAGCCGAGAGCCAGGCTGGCGCCGCCGCCTCACATCGCGCGGCGGCCGGCGGAGGCGCGGCAAGGACGCCGGGAGCGGAGCTGGCCGGACCAGAGGGCCGAGGGGGCCGGGCCGAGCAGCGCCACCCGCACGCCCGCGCCGACGCCGAGCCCACCGAGGAGGCCCAGCTCCGGCGGCGGCGCAGGCGGCCCCTCCTCGCGCCGCGCTCCCCTCCGCCTTCCTCTCCCGCGGAAAATAAATAAATACGGCCGCCGCTACGGCCCCCACCGCCGGCGGCCAGGTGCTGGGAGCGCCCGCCCCCCGGGGCTCCGCTCCGGGCCGCCCGCGGCGGCGGGCTAAGGCGCCGCGGGGCGCGGGGTTATGTAATGGTCCCCCCTAGGCGTCGACGCCGGCCCGGCTCCGGGGCCGCGGTGGGGGTGTGTGCGGACGGGAGGGGGCTGGGGGTCGCCTCAGCCCGTGCGCCCCGGGCCCCCTGCCACTGTCTCGGCCCCTGCCGCCTCTCTCCGACCCGGCTCCCCTCCGCACTCTCTCGCTCCCGCAGTAAGCACTCAGCTCGGCGTCCCGCTTGCCCACTCTCGCCCGCTCCCTCTCGCCCTCTCTCCCCCCCAGCCTAGCACACAAACAAGATGGCGGCTGTTGTTTCTTCCCTCTGCCGAATCCTCCTTACAGGCTAGCGGTAGCGGCGGCGGCCGGAAATGAGCCAAGGGGGGGTGAAAAAGGGGAGGGCCCGGGCCTCCGGAGGGAGGCGGGGCCTAGGCGCGAGCCGCTCACACAATGGGGGAAGTGGAGCCGGGGGCGGGGCCTGCTCCAATCACGGGATCCGCCCTAGGCCCCAACGCGGTTAGCGCTTCCGCAAACTCCCCCGGCGTCACCCAGTGGCTCCCTTTAAAGGGGAGGATTTTAGCGGGGGGAGGATTTTAAGGGGGGAGGGGCGGGGGCGGACTCAGAATCTATTTTCAGTCGGTGGATAGTTACGAGGGAAGGTGCCTGGCTTTGGTGTCTGCGTAAGGGACCAGTGGGAACCGGGACGACGGAACCCCGGAGCTGCGCCGAGGAAGGCGCCAAGTCGCCACTCAGGTGGCCAAATGGGAGCGCCCGTAGGGCGGCCCTGCTCTTCGGCCCTTGGGCGGCGGATCCCCCAACCCCGGTCGAATCCTCCTGGCAGGGTGTACCCACTGCCGGCTGTTCCGGGCCAGATACCCAGTGCGTCCTCACCTCTCCATTGCCCTCCCAAAGGGAGCAGTTCACATCCAAAAAGCACGTTGATTACGAGTTGTTTTCATATTCTCTAAATTTTCCTTTTCCATTTTTATTTATTTATCTTATAACGAGCACTATTACTCTGACCAGAAAACAAAAATCACAGCAGTGGGAAGATGTTTCGGCACCAGACTCAAATTCATTTATTGCCCTCCACGTGTGTCCACACGCCCCTACCAGGTAGCACTCTCACCACAGGAGCCTTTAAGTATTTTTCTAAACACGCTTGGGACCTGAAGACAGTTTTAGGGTTTGTCTTTTTTTTTGTCCGCTCCCAATAGACCAAGTTAATAAAAGATCACGTCCAGCCAGTGCCTTATCTAATGTAATTATGAGAAAAAAACCAAAAATGTGGTAAAGGTAATGTAAGGATGGAAAAAAGCAAAAATGTAATGGTGGGAGGAAACGCTGGAATATAAAGTCTAGTATGTGAGACTCCACAGTTTTGCAGCTGAGGTCGGAGACGTGGTTTCAGGTTCCTACACATTACCCTGTGTTTGGCCATGGGTAAATTGGTACTGGAGGAGGTGGCAGGGGTGTAAGTGACCCTCAAAGAAACCCCCAAACCAGTATCTACTGATACTGGTTAAAAGCTTTTTCTTGGGCAGGCACGGTGGCTCACGTCTGTAATCCCAGCACTTTGGGAGACCGAGGCGGATGGATCACCTGAGGTCAGGAGTTAGAGACCACCCTGGCCAACATGGTGAAACCCCGTTTCTACTAAAAATTAGCCGGGTGTGGTGGTGCGCGCCTGTAATCCTAGCTACTTGCAAGGCTGAGGCAGAAGAATCGCTTGAACCCAGGAGGCAGAGGTTGCAGTGACCTGAGATTGTGCCATTGCACTCCAGCCTGGGCGATAAGAGCAAAACTCTGTCCCAGAAATAAAAGAAAAAAAATAATTATTTTATTTCATATCTCATGCTCCGTAGTTGGTATTTGCGAATTGTTGGAGTTTGTTTTTTTGATATTGTTTCTGTTTGTTTTTTAAATGAATGTTGGGATGAATAAATAAGAACCTAATAGTGGGCCGGGCGCGGTGGCTCAAGCCTGTAGTCCCAGCACTTTGGGAGGCCGAGACGGGCGGATCACGAGGTCAGGAGATCGAGACCATCCTGGCTAACACGGTGAAACCCCGTCTCTACTAAAAAAATACAAAAAAAAAAAAAAAAACAACTAGCTGGGCGAGGTGGCGGGCGCCTGTAGTCCCAGCTACACGGGAGGCTGAGGCAGGAGAATGGCGTAAACCTGGGAGGCAGAGCTTGCAGTGAGCTGAGATCCGGCCACTGCACTCCAGCCCGGGCGACAGAGCAAGACTCCGTCTCAAAAAAAAAAAAAAAAAAAAAAAGCACCTAATAGTGAAGATTCTAATGGAGCAATTGAAGTTGCTGACAGGGATGGATTCTGTCCTGTAATGTTCAGGCCTAGATCACCCAAACTGCAGTAGAAAAGCAAGTAAATTTAAAAGGACAGAACCTCTTTATCTTAAAGTTGTTACAGGATGAATTCAATGTGTAGGAGTAAGATCAAGATTGGCCTTCAGGGATAATTTTGTTATTTTTAATAGTTTATACCCATATTCAGACTAAGGAGTACAAAGCAAAGAATGTTGGTCGGGCACAGTGTCTCATGTCAGTAATCCCAGCACTTTAGGAGACGGGGGTGGGAGGATCGCTTGAGCCCAGGAGTTTAAGACCAGCCTAGGAAACATAAAGAGACACCCCTATTCCCCATCTCTACAAAAGTTTTAAAAAAAATTACTTAGACGTGGTGGCGTACACAGCACCTGTAGTCCCAGTTACTCCAGATACTGAAATGGGAGAATCATTTCAGCCTGGGAAGTCAAGGCTGCAGTGAGGCGTAGTCATGCCACTGCACTACAGCCTGGGCAATAGAATGAGAGATCCTGTCTCTTAAATAAATAAATAAATAAATATTTTAAAAACCAAAGGAAAGAAATGAGAAATGTGGAGGACACCTGGAAACTTGCTCTGTCATTTCCTGGTGGGAGATTGCTTGCCCTGTTTTGTTTTGTTTTGGTTTTTTGTGAGACAGAGTCTGGCTCTGTTGCCAGGCTGAAGTGCAGTGGCGCCATCTCGGCTCATGGCAACCTCCGCCCCCCTCCCGGGTTCAAGCGACTCTCCTACCTCGGCCTCCCGAGCAGCTGGGACTACAAGCATGCACCACCACACCCAGCTAATTTTTGTATTTTTAGTAGAGATGGGGTTTCACCATTTTGGCCAGGATGGTTTCAATCTCTTGACCTCGTGATCCGCCTGCCTTGGCCTCCCAAAGTGCTGGGATTATAGGCATGAGCCACCGCACCTGGCCTGTTTTTTTGTTTGTTTTTGTTTGTTTTGAGATGGAGCCTTGTTCTGTCACACAGGCTGGAGCAGTGGCATGATCTCCACTAGCTGCAACCTCTGCCTCCCAGGTTCAAGTGATTCTTCTGCCTCCCTGGTAGCTGGGATTATGGGCATGAACCACCACAGACCCAGCTATTTTTTTGCATTTTTAGCAGAGATGGGGTTTTACCATGCCAGGCTGGTCTCAAACTCCTCACCTCAGTTGATCCACCCACCTCAGCCTCCCAAAGTGCTGGGTTACAGGAATGAGCCACCGTGCCTGGCCCCAGCTGTTTTTTCTTCTTCTTTTTTTTTTTTAAGTTTCTTTTTTTCCTTCTTTTGAGACATAGTCTCACTCTGTTGCCCAGGCTGGAGTACAGTGGCATGAACTTGGCTCACTGTAGCCTCTGCCTCCCAGGTTCAAGCAATTCTCCTGCTTCAGCCTCCCTAGTATTCCTAGTAGCAGGGATTACAGACATGAGCCACCAAACCTGGCCTTTTTTCTTTTCTTTCTTTTTTTTTTTTTTTTTGAGACAGAGTCTCACCCTGTCACCCAGGCTGGAGTGCAATGGCGCGATTTCGGCTCACTGCAACCTCCGCCTACAGGGTTTAAGCAATTCCCCTGCCTCAGCCTCCCGAATAGCAGGGATTACAGGCATGCACCACCATGCCCGGTTAATTTTTTGTATCTTTAGTAGAGATGGGGTTTCACCATGTTGACCGGGCTGGTCTCAAACTCCTGACCTCATGATCCGCCTGCCTCGGCCTCCCAAAGTGCTGGGATTACAGGCATGAGCCACCGCGCCCAGCTTTTTTTTTTTTTTTTTTTTTTCCTTTCTTTTTAAAGAGTTTCTGTAAACTTTAGGAAAAGATATGTTTAGTTTTACAGAGGATCCAGGTTGAATCAAAGCAGCATTCAAATATACCTTGCCCATGTGGCCAAAAACACTTTAGGACTAGATATAAGAAGTGGATTGAAGGAAATCTGTGGAACATCCCATGAGAAAATTCAACCAAAAGAAATCAGAGGCCATGGCCCCGGCTCTGCTGTAAATGGGGAACTCTGATGCTTGGTGCATCTCCTTGAGATGTGCTCCTCTAGCCTTTCCTCAGGACCCTGAACCTGAAATTGGCCATGTTGGAAGTGGCTGATGGCAAGAAAATAAGGATCACACAAAGGCAATCAAAGTGACTCTTAAGATGGCTTCAGAACAGCAGAAGTGAGGCTGGGTATGGTGGCTCATGCCTGTAATCCCAGCATTTTGGAAGCTGAGGCGGGCAGATCACTAGAGGCCAGGAGTTCGAGACCAGCCTGGCCAACGTAGCAAAACTCCATCTCTACTTAAAATACAAAAAAGTTAGCTGGGCGTGGTGGCACATACCTGTAATCCCAGTTATTCCAGAGGCCAAGGTACAAGAATTGCTTGAACTCAGGAGGTAGAGGTTGCAGTGAACTAAGATCGTACCACTGCACTCCAGCCTAGGTGACAGAGTGAGACCCTGTTTCAAAAAAAAGAAAAGTAGATCACGCCTATAATCCCAGCACTGTGGGAGGCCAAGGCGGGTGGATCACCTGAGGTCAGAAGTTCAAGACAAGCCTGGCCAAGATGGTGAAACCCCGTCTCTACTAAAAATACAAAAATTAGCCAGACTTGGTGGTGGGTGCCTGTAATCCTAGCTACTCGGGAGGCTGAGGCAGAGAACTGCTTGAACCCAGGAGGTGGACGTTGCAGTGAGCCAACATCGCGCCACTGCACTCCAGCCTAGGCAACAGAGTGAGACTTGGTCTCAAAAAAAAAAAAAAAAAAAAAAGAAAAATAGAAAAAGAAAAATATTTTATTAGCCAATATTGGCAAGGAAGTGGAGAATTTGGGCTTTCATACACTGTTAGTGGAAATAGAGCGTGGTACAAACTTTTAGGTTCATACTGAATGTTTATAGCCTTTGAAAATCTCAGAATCTAGGACACATTCTACAAGTGTACACAGATGTGAGCATGTTCCCTGCAGCAGTGTAATAGTCCCTCCTCTCCACCTTCCCCAACAAAGGGAAACAAACTAACAGCCTGTATGTAGGCGATTGGTTAAAAAACAAACAAACAATGGATATGATTCTCCTTATATGAGGTATCTCCAGTAGCCAAATTCATAGAGATAGAAAGTAGAACAGTGGTTGCCAGGGGCTGGGGACAGAAAGGAATCACGAGATCTATTTCATAAGTACAAAGTTTCCCTTTGAGCAGATGGGCAAGTTCTGGAGATGGATGGTGGTGCTGGCTGTACAACAGTTTCAGTGTACATGCCAATGGACTGTGCACTAAAAAATGGTTAAGAGGAAGCAGGTGTGGTGGCTCATGGCTATAATCCCAACACTTTAGGAGGCTGAGGCTGGAGGATCGATCCTTTGAGTCTAGGAGTTTGAGACCAGCCTGAGCAACATGGTGAGACCCCCCCACCACCCCGTCTCTACAAACATTAAAAAAAAAAAGTTAGGCATGATGAGGCACACCTGTGGTCCCAGCCACTCAGGAGGCTGAGGTGAGAGGATCACCTGAGCCTGGGAGGTCAAGGCTGCAGTGAGCCGTGATCATGCCTCCACTATACTCCAGTATGGGTGACAGAGAGACCCTGTCTCAAAAAAAAAAAAAGGAAAAAAAAGTTAAGATCAGAAATTTTATGTATGTGTATTTCATGAGAACTTATTAATGTTTTTTAAATGGTAAAAATGATAATTTTATGTTCTTTCTCTCGATATATGTTATTATATAATATATATAATATATAAAAATCATATATATATATTCTTTTTGACACAGAGTCTCACTCTGTTGCCCAGGCTGGAGTGCAGTGGTGCAGTCTCTGCTCACTGCAACTTCCACCTCCTGAGTTCAAGTGATTCTTGTGCCTCAGCCTCCCAAGTACCTGGGACTACAGGTGCGTACCGCCACACCAGCTAATTTTTGTATTTTTTTTTTTGTAGGGATGGGGTTTTACCGTGTTGGCCAGGCTGGTCTCGAACTCCTGACCTCAGGTGATCCACCCGCTTCAGCCTGCCAAAGTGCTGGGATTACAGGCGTGAGCCACTATGCATGGCCTACGTACCACAGATTTTATCACAGCTAGACAACAACAAAAACTATGGAACAGTCTTAGAATGATGGGATACTATGCAGTCATTTGAAAATGAGTAGGCAGATATATACTACCATAGAAAGATGCCCATGTATTACTAAGGATTAAAAGAATATTGTTGAATAGCAGGTATAGAATGTCTCTATTTTTACAAATATAATGATTAATAATAATGAGTTGGACCAAGCACAGTAGCTCATGCCTGTAATCCCAGCACTTTGGGAGGCCGAGGCAGGAGGATCATGAGGTCAGGAGTTTGAGACCAGCCTGGCCAACATAGTGAAACCCTGTCTCTACTAAAATTACAAAAATTAGCCCGGCATGGTGGTGTGCGCCTGTAGTCCCAGCTACTCAGGAGGCCGATACAGGAGAATCGCTTGAACCCGGGAAGCAGAGGTTGTGGTGACCCGAGATTGCACCATTGCACTCCAACCTGGGCAACACAGCGAGACTCTGTCTCAAAACAAAACAAAACAAAATAAAAATAAATAAATAAATAAAGGGTTAGGGCCAGGCACAGTAGCTCACATCTGTAATCCCAACACTTTGGGAGGCTGAGGCAAGAGGATCACGAGGTCAGGAAATCCAGACCATCCTGGCTAACACACGTGAAACCCCGTCTCTACTAAAACTACAAAAAAGTATCTAGGCGTGGTGGCACGTGCCTGTAGTCCCAGCTACTCGGGAGGCTGAGGCAGGAGAATGGCGTGAACCCAGGAGCTTGCAGTGAGCCGAGAGCACACCACTGCACTCCAGCCTGGGCGATGAAGCAAGCCTCTGTCTCAATAAATAAATAAATTAATAAAGGGTTAGAAGCTGATGGAATATGCACCAAACTGTTAGCAGTACTGGGGTGAGAGAAGTGTTATGAGGCGTGTTCATTGTACACTACAAATTTTTGTGATGTTTGAAGTCAAAATCAGAAAGGATTTTTTCTAAAAAAAAATTCACAAGGCTGGGTGCAGTGGCTCAAGCCTGTAATCCCAGCACTATGGGAGGCCGAGACGGGCGGATCACGAGGTCAGGAGATCGAGACCATCCTGGCTAACACGGTAAAACCCCATCTCTACTGAAAAAAAACAAAAAAGCTAGCTGGGCGAGGTGGCGGGCGCCTGTAGTCCCAGCTACTTGGGAGGCTGAGGCAGGAGAATGGCGTGAACCCGGGAGGCAGAACTTGCAGTGAGCTGAGATCCGGCCACTGCACTCTAGCCTGGGCGACAAAGCGAGACTCCGTCTCAAAGGAAAAAAAAAAAAAAACTAAACTAACATTCATGCCAGGCACAGTGGATCATGCCTGTAATCCTAGCACTTTGGGAGGCCGAGGCGGGTGGATTGCTTGAGCTCAGGAGTTCGAAACCAGCCTGGGCAACACGGTAAAACCCTGTCTCTACTAAAACACACACACAAAAAAAGTTAGCTGGCATAGTGCCATCTGCCTGTAGTCCCAGCTACTAAAGAGGCTGAGACAGGAGAATAGTTTGAACCTGGGAGGCGGAGGTTGCAGTGAGCTGAGATCACACCACTGAACTCCAGCCTGGGTGACAGAGCGATACTCCATCTCAAAAAACAAAAACAAAAACACCTTCAATAGTTACTCTTTGCTGTTAGGATAAAGTTTCAATGGCAGGGATTCGTACATGCTTACCTACCTTATTTCTATGAACTTCCCTCCCTGCAGCCAAGTGGAATTATTTCTATTCTTCTGGTGCCGTGCTTTCTCTGTTGTTGGGAGAGTCACACATATACTGCTTCTGTCTGAAACACCACTGCAATCCTTTCTTTACCCACAAATTCCTGATCACCCTGCAGGTCTCAACTAACATATTCCTCTTTCTATAAAGCCCCGCCCCCAGATCCCTCTGAGCCCTAGTTACACACTCCTCCTGTGCCCTCCCTGGCAAATACCCTGTACTTATTTTATTATTTATTTATTTATTTTAAATTAATTTTATTTATTTTTTATTTTTTAATTAATTAATTAATTTTTGAGATGGAGTCTCACTCTGTTGCCCAGGCTGGAGTGCAGTGGCGCAATTTCAGCTCACTGCAACCTCTGACTCCTGGGTTCAAGCGATTCTTCTGCCTCAGCCTCCGAAGTAGCTGGGACTTCAGGCGCGTGCCACGCCCAGCTAATTTTTTTGTATTTTTAATAGAGATGGGGTTTTACCGTGTTAGCCATGATGGTCTCGATCTCCTGACCTCGTAATCTGCCCCCCATCAGCCTCCCAAAGTGCTGGGATGTGAGCCACTGTGCCCAGCCTTTTTTATTCTTATTTTTTGAGACAGAGTCTTGCTCTGTCACCCAGGCTGGAGTGCAGTGGCACAATCTTGGCTCACTACAGCCTCTGCTTACCGGGTTCAAGCAATTCTCCTGCCTCAGCCCCCTGAGTAGCTAGGATTACAGGGGCCCACCACCACGCCCAGCTAATTTTTGTATTTTTAGTAGAGATGGAGTTTCACCATGTTGGCCAGTCTAGTTTTGAACTCCTGACCTCAGGTGATCCTCCCGCCCCAGCCTCCCAGAGTGCTGGGATTACAAGCATGAGCCACTGTGCCTGGCCTTCTTTTATTATTATTATTATTTTATTTGTTTGTTTATTTATTTTGAGACGGAGTCTCCCTCTGTTGTCCAGGCTGGAGTGCAGAGCGCAAGCTCTGCCTCCCGGGTTCACGCCATTCTCCTGCCTCAGCCTCCCGAGTAACTGAGACTACAGGAGCCCGCCACCATGCCCAGCTAATTATTTTGTATTTTTAATAGAGATGGGGTTTCACCGTGTTAGCCGGGAAGGTCTAGATCTCCTGACCTCGTGATCCGCCTGCCTCAGCCTCCCAAAGTGCTGGGATTACAGGCTTGAGCCACTGTGCCCGGCTATTATAATAATAATAATAATAATTATTATTATTATTTTGAGACAGAGTCTTGCTCTGTCGCCCAGGCTGGAGTGCAGTGGCACTATCTCGGCTCACTGGAAGCTCCGCCTCCCAGGTTCACGCCATTCTCCTGCCTCAGCCTCCAAGTAGCTGGGACTACAGGCGCCCGCCACCTCGCCTGGCTAATTTTTTGTATTTTTAGTAGAGACGGGGTTTCACCGTGTTATTCAGGATGGTCTCGATCTCCTGACCTTGTGATTCGCCCACCTCGGCCTCCCAAAGTGCTGGGATTACAGGCGTGAGCCACCGTGCCCGGCCTACGATTATTATTTTAATAGAGACAGCTCTCAGTATGTTGTCCAGGCTGGTCTTGAACTCCTGGCCTCAAACGATCCTCCTGCCTCAGACTCCCAAAGTGCTAGGATTATAGGTGTGAGCTACCATTCCCAGCGCATCCTGTACTTTTGAATCACCTACATTGCACATCATATTATAGTTGCCTGGGTCCTTGTCAGCCTTTCCTGCACAGCAGGGAAGGTGACCATGTCGTCCATCTCTCTCTCCCAGCTCCTAATTTAAGACCTGATGAAGAGGGACTCAACCCAAACTTATTGATCAGATGAATATTGATTTGTGAATCTGGTCGGAGTTAGTGGATCCTCACCTGCCCCAACCTCATCTATGCTACTACAGCAACAAGGGCTTTCTGGCCCTGAAAAGGACATGACCTAGCTTACTTGTCCATCAGGATGCCAGTCAACCTCTCTCTCTTCTGGAATCTCAGATAGCTTGATTGGATTCTTTATAATTACACCAGAAAAGAGTAAGTGTTTACTCTGGGCAATAAGCTCTAAAGGAAATGAAATGTCCTTCATGAGACCCCAACCTGAAGTAAAAGGAAGGTTGGAATGGAGGTCTTCCAACATGATATCCAGGATTCTTTCTACAGAACCCTTACTACTTTCTTTGGGCAGGAGGCAGGTCTTATGCTTCCTCAAGATGCCAGCACCTAGGACAGGAACTGGGACAGAATTCATAGCCAATGAGTGTTTATTGAATGAATAAAGAAAGAGGGAAATTCTATACATAAACATGCTCACAAACACACACTCACATGCACACAATATCTTTTCCACAAAATTTAAAAACAGAGTGGTAAACTCACAAAAACAGCCACAGAACTTGTGACTTTCCTTATCATTAGACATGACTGTACCACCATCAGGAATGAAATGCACCAGCGGAACAAAAGGTAACCAAGGATCTTGCACTCTTTTAAAAAGAAATTATTTTTATAGAGACAGGATCTTGCTCTGTTGCCCAGACTAGAGTGCAGTGGTGTAATCGTGGCTCACTGCAGCCTCCAATTCCTGGGCTGAAGTGATCCTTCCCACTCAGCATCACTGCAGGTGTGCAGTGCCATGCCCAGCTAATTTTGGTGGTTTTTTTTTTTTTTTTTCAGACAGTGTTTCATTCTGTGGCCCAGGCTGGAGTGCAGTGACACGATGTTTGTTCATTGCAACCTCCAAGTCCTGGGTTCAGCTGATCCTCCCACCTCAGCCTCCCGAGTAGCTGGGATTACAGGTCTGCGCCACCATGCCGGCTTATTTTTCTATTTTTAGTAGAGACTTTAAACCAGAGGGAGAGTAAGTCTTTGTACTCATTAATCAAGGACATTTCACTTGCTTTAGAGCTCCATGTTGCCCAGGCTGGTCTTGAGTTCCTGGGCTCAAGCGATCTGCCCACCTCAGCCTCCCATAGTGCCGGGGTTACAGGCATGAGCCACTGCACCCAGCCAAATTTTTGTATTTTTTGTAGTGACGGGGTCTTGCTGTGTTACCCAGACTGGTCTCAAACTTCTGGCTTCAAGCCATCCTCCTGCCTCAGCCTCCCAAAGTGCTGGAATTAAGGCATGAGCTCCCATGCCTGGCCAGAACTTGCACTCTTTATACCCCAACCCAACCCTTATGAAGCCTCTTCTCTGTGCTCAGCACTGTGCTGGGTACTAGGAATTCAAAGATGGGGTACACACTGTTCCTGCCCTGGTGGCACACCATCTACTTGGAGAGAAGCTCATAGAGATAAATAGTTACTGGCCAGAGCGGTGGGGCTCCCGCAAGGCAAACATGGATGGATAATGCATGAGCATAAGCACCTGTCACACTGGCGCCTGAATGCTGCTCACCATGGGTATAACATCATGTGCCCAGGCAGGAGAGGACACTGAAAAGATGGGCCCTGCCAGACCACAAAGGGCCATGGGTACCACGCTGGGAAGTTTGGGCTGACACCTGGGTCCTGCTTTTCATTTGGAATATGTGGCCTTTTTTTTTTTTTTTTTTTTTTTTTTTTTAGACAGAGTCTCACTCTGTCACCCAGACTGGAGTGCAGTGGCGCGATCTCTGTTCACTGCTACCTCTGCCTCCTGGGTTCAAGTGATTCTCCTGCCTCAGCCTCCTGAGCAGCTAGGACTACAGGCGTGCACCACCATGCCCAGCTAATTTTTTGTGTCTTTAGTAGAGACAGGGTTTCACCACGTTGGCCAGGCTGGTCTTGAACTCCTGACCTCAGGTGATCCACCCGCCTTGGCCTCCCAAAGTGCTGGGATTACAGGTGTGAGCCACCGTGCCCGGCCGTAGAATATGTGGTCATCTTATCTATCAATGAGCACATCTGTACAATAATTCAGTGGAATATTAAAATATGTTAACAGTATTGGAAACAAAAGCCCGATTGACTTCACAACTAGAAAAAATATCTAAGTTTTGGTCATATACATATATATATTTGTTGTTGTTGTTGTTGTTGTTTTTTGAGACATGGTTTCACTCTTGTTACCCAGGCTGGAGTGCAATGGTGTGATCTTGGATCACCACAACCTCCGCCTCCCGGGTTCAAGCGATTCTCCTGCCTCAGCCTCCTGAGTAGCTGGGATTACAGGCATGTGCCACGACGCCCAGCTAATTTTTTGGTATTTTTGGTAGAGACGGGGTTTCTCCATGTTGGTCAGGCTGGTCTCAAACTCCCGACCTCAGGTGATCTGCCTGCCTCTGCCTCCCAAAGTGTGGGGATTACAGGCATGGGCCACTGCGCCCGGCCTGGTCCTTTATATTCTAAAAGGATTCTCCAAATGATGGCAAAAGAAACTGATATGCAAATAAGATTTTTTTGATGCCTTGTACCCCCTAAGCTGATGCCATGTGTGGTAACTATAGCCACAATGTGTGGACCTATCAGACTGTGACTCTACCTAAAGGATCTCAAAATAGCTCTGCTCTGCTCTCTGCAGCAGGCAAGCGTCTGCTCTATTCGGCAGTAGCTCTTTCTTTACTATTGTTGCTATGTGACAAACTATTGGCTCTCAGTGTTAATCCAAGCCTGCCAGAGAAGGAGGGTGGGCAGAAGGCTTTGGGAGAAGCATCTTTTCTAGAATGTAATGTAACAAACAGGTCCTGAGCATTTCTTAGGTAACTGGCCCTGAAGATACAAATATCTGATTCAGTTCAATGAATATGAATTAACTCCTATGTGGCAAGCACTGTGTCGGGCGGCAGGGATACAAGAATAAATGGGCCGGGCGCGGCGGCTCATGCCTGTAATCCCAGCATTTGGAAGGTCGAGGCAGGTGGATCACGAGGTCAGGAGATCGAGACCATCCTGGCTAACACGGTGAAACCCCGTCTCTACTAAAAATACAAAAAATTAGCCAGGCAGGCCGCGCATCGTGGCTTACACCTATAATTCCAGCACTTTGGGAGGCCGAGGTGGGCGGATCACGAGGTCAGGAGATCGAGACCATCCTGGCTAACACGGTGAAACCCCGTGGCTTGGGTGCTGTATGGACATTCAGAGAGTGCTTCAGATGAGTTCAACAGTGGGCATGGTGATGTGCCCGTGGGATGCCCACATGGAGATCATGCATGGACAACTGGACAAACAAGTCCACAGGAAAACCAGACTCAGTCCATGTTCTTGAGGGTTTTACTATCTAGTGAAACAGAAATGTAAACACAATGACACAATAGATCTATGACAGTATTTTTTTTTTTTTTCAGACGGAGTATTGCTCTGTCACCAGGCTGGAGTGCAGTGGCACAATCTGGCTCACTGCAACCTCTGCCTCCTGGGTTCAAGCGATTCTCCTGCCTCAGCCTCCCGAGTAGCTGGGATTACAGGCATGCGCCACCACACCCAGATAATTTTTGTGTTTTTAGTAGAGACGAGGTTTCACCATGTTGGCCAGGATGGTCTCGATCTCCTAACCTTGTGATCTGCCTGCCTTGGCCTCCCAAAGTGCTGGGATTACAGGCATGAGCCACCGCACCTGGCCCGATGACAGAACTTTGTAGTGGAAGTTAACACAGAGGTTCACACAAAGGTGATGATATAACTACCACAGCCTGGAAATGTTGACGTTCATCTAGGAGACAACCTAGCAGTTGATTTTTTTTTTTTTGAGACAGAGTCTTGCTTTGTTGCCCAGGCTAGAGTGCAGTGGCTTGACCTCGGCTCACTGCAACCTCCACCTCCCAGGTTCAAGCGATTCTCCTGCCTCAGCCTCCTGAGTAACTGGGATTATAGGTAACTGCCGCCATGCCCAGCTAATTTTTGTACTTTTAAATAAAGATGGGGTTTCACCAGGTTGGCCAGGCTGGTCTTGAACTCCTGATCTCAAGTGATCTGCCTGCCTCGGCCTCCCAAAGTGCTGGGATTACAAGTGTGAGCCACCGCAGCTGGCAGGAGTTGAGTCTTTTTTTTTTTTTTTTGAGACGGAGTCTCACTGTCACCCAGGCTGGAGTGTGGTGGCTGGATCTCGGCTCACTGCCAGTTCTATCTCCCAGGTTCACGCCATTCTCCTGCCTCAGCCTCCCGAGTAGCTGAGACTAGAGGTGCCCACCACCATGCCCGGCTAATTTTTTGTATTTTTAGTAGAGACGGCGTTTCACCATGTTAGCCAGGATGGTCTCGATCTCCTGACCTTGTGATCCGCCCACCTCGCCCTCCCAAAGTGCTGGGATTACGGCGTAAGCCACCACACCCCGCCAGGAGTTGAGTTTTGAATGATTCCGAATGGTTTTCCTGGGCAAAAGGAAGAAGGCTGTGTGAAATAATTGGACAACTGCTTGGCTCTGCAGTCCAGGCACAAATAAGGCGGACATGGCCAGGGCCGGCACAGCAAATCCGTAAAGCCCAGCACCTGAACGATGGGCATGGTGATGTGGCTTTTA
The DNA here is from genome assembly GCF_007565055.1 of Rhinopithecus roxellana. Taxonomy (NCBI): domain Eukaryota; kingdom Metazoa; phylum Chordata; class Mammalia; order Primates; family Cercopithecidae; genus Rhinopithecus; species Rhinopithecus roxellana. The sequence goes on along the minus strand of NC_044561.1, from coordinate 34,931,729 downwards.
CTAGAGAGGGGAATGTATGGCACTGCCTGGTGATGGAAGATGTATGGGGGTATCCAGGTTGCTAGAGGCATACAAGACAGCACGCCTTGGCCAAGCATGGTGGCTCCTGCCTGTAGTCCCAGCACTTTGGGAGGCCAAGGTGGGAGGATCATTTGAACCAGTGGTTTGAGACCAGCTTGGGCAACACAACAGGACTTCATCTCTACAAAATAATAGAAAATTAGCCAGGCTTAGTGGCGCATGCACACCTGTAGTCCCAGCTACTCGGGAAACTAAGGAGGGAGGATCACTAGAGCCCAGGAGTTCAAGGCTGCAGTGAGCTGTGATTGTGCCACTGCACCATAGCCTAGATGACATGGTGAGACCTCTGTCTCATAAAAAGAAAAGAAAAAAAGAAAAAAAAAGACTGCAAGCCTTCACCATTCCATGCTCCTCCAACCTGACAAACATCATATTCCATATGGACTGCCAAGACCGCAGGGCTTCAGGTGCATCTCTGTGAGACACAAGAGGAATGCCTGCCTTGTCTTCCTCTTTGCAGTCTCATTGCAGGTTGATCTTTTGTACTACTTTGATTCATCTTTGCATAAATAAAAATAAATGCAATTTCAAATCAAATCCAAATTAGTACCTCGGTTTAAATTCTTGAACCTCAGTTAAATTCTGTGCTTTGACCTAGCTCAGCTTTCTGGGTAAGAGAAACAGACTCTTGATAGGGCTGATGAAATCACTCTTGCTGCTGCCAAACGTGTAGAAAAACCAGTAGGGAGATTCATTAAGTGATTTATTTATTTATCAGAAATGTATTGAGGCCAGGCACAGTGGCTCACACCTGTAAAGCCAGCACTTTGGGAGGCTGAGGCAGGAGGATTGCGTGAGCCCCAGAGTTTGACCAGCCTGGGCAATATAGTGAGACCCTATCTCCACTAAAAATAAAAATAATTAGCCAAGCGTGGTTGTGCTTGTAGTCCCAGCTACTCAGGAGGCTGAGGTGGGAGGATCACTTGAGCCCTGGAGACTGAGATTGCAATGAGCCATGATTGCACCACTGCACTCCAGACTGGACAACAGAGTGAGACTTTGTCTCAAAAACAAACAAAATAATTATTGAAGTGGCACCTTATGTGGCAAACAAAGGGTGAGTTTATTTAATCTATAGAGGTCTTGTAAATGGATAAGAAAAAAAAGGAGGGGGGAATAGGCAACACCTCCCAAAACAATAAGCAGTTGTAGCTGACTAACCCTCAGGAGAGTGCTAATAATTCCCACCTCCTAGTGTCCACATCCTTGTGTGATCCCCTCACTTTGCTTGTGGGCAGAACCTATGACCCACTTCTAATGAATATGGCAAAGGTGGTGGGCTGTCACTTCCAGATTGTATCATGTTATATAAGACTCTATGTTAGCAGATTGAATCAGTAGATTTCCTTGCTGGCTTGATGAAATAACCCACATGTTATGGAAGCCCACTTGGCAAGGGACTCTTGGGTGGCCTCTAGAATCTGCCAGAGGCCTCCTGCCAACAGTAAAAAGCCAGGGCCCTCAGCCACATAGCCACAAGGAAATGAATTCTGCCAACAATCTGCACGAGCTTGCAAGCAGATTCTTCCCCATTGGAGCCTCCAGATGACAATGTAGCCCAGTCCATACCTTGATTGCAGCCCTGGAAGACCCTGGGCAGAGGACCTGGCTAAGTTATGCCTGGACTGCCGACCCACAGAAATTGTGAGACAAGGCCCGAGCACAATGGCTTACACCTGTAATCCCAGCCCTTTGGGACGCTTGAGCCCAGGAGTTTGAGACCAGCCTGGGCAACAAAGTAGAACTCCCCACCCACCCCACCTCTTTTTTTTTTTTTTTCTTTTTTTTGAGACAGGGTGTCACTCTGTCACCCAGGCTTGAGTGCAGTGGTATGGTTATAGCTCACTACAACCTCTGCCTCCCGGGTTCAAGCAATTCTTCAACCTCAGCCTCCCATGTAACTGTGTCTACAGGCTCGAGCCACAAACACCTAACTAATTTTTGTATTTTTTGTAGAAATGAGGTTTTGCCATGTTGGCTAGGCTTGTCTTAACTCCTGAGCTCAAAGCTATCTGCCTGCCTCAGCCTCCCAAAGTGCTGGGATTTGCTGTGTCGGTCAGGCTTGTCTTGAACTCTTGAGCTAAAAGAAATCCACCTGCCTCAGCCTCTGAAAGTGCTGGGATTACAGGCGTGAACCACCATAGCTGACTAGGCATTGTGGCGTGTATGTGTAGTCCCAGGGAGCTCGAGGATCGCTTAAACCCAGGAGGTTGAGGCTGCAGGGAGCCATGTTTGTGCCCCTGCACTCCAGTGTGGGCAACAGAGTAAAACTCTGTCTCAAAAAAAAAAAAAAAGGGAGCCTGCATCCGCCCCGCAAGCACAAAGCCTCTCCCTCACCACTCCGCTGCTTGTCCACACCCGCAGCCAGCTCACCATGGATGATGATATCGCTGAGCTTGTTGTTGACAACGGCTCTGGCATGTGCAAGGGTGGCTTCACAGGTGAGGATGTCCCCTGGGCTGTCTTCGCCTCCATCATGGAGTGCACCAGGCACCAGGGCATGACGGTGGGCATGGGTCAGAAGGACTCCTATGTGGGCAACGAGGCCCAGAGCAAGAGAGGCATCCTCACCCTGAAGTACCCCATCGAGCACAGCATCGTCACCAACTGGGATGACATGGAGAAGATCTGGCACCACACCTTCTACAACGAGCTGTGTGTGGCTCCCGAGGAGCACCCTGTGCTGCTGACCGAGGCCCCCCTGAACCTCAAAGCCAACCGTGAGAAGATGACCCAGATCATGTTTGAGACTTTCAGCACCCCAGCCATGTACATGGCCATCCAGGCCATGCTGTCCCTGCACGCCTCTGTCCATACCACTGGCATTGTGATGGACTCTGGCAGGGTCACCCACACTGTGCCCATGTACAAGGGGTATGCCCTCCCACACGCCATCCTGCCTCTGGACCTGGTTGGCCGGGACCTGACTGACTACCTCGTGAAGATCCTCACTGAGCACAGCTACAGCTTCACACCATGGCTGAGCGGGAAATCATGCGTGACATCAAGAAGAAGCTGTGCTATGTTGCCCTGGAAATCAAGCAGGAGATGGCCATGATGGCCTCCAGTTCCTCCCTGGAGAAGAGCTATGAGCTGCCCGATGGCCAGGTCATCACCATTGGCAACAAGTGGTTCCACTGCCCCGAGGCGCTCTTCCAGTCTTCCTTCCTGGGCATAGAATCCTGTGGCATCCACGAAACTACCTTCAACTCCATCAAGAAGTGTGACGTGGACATCCGCAAAGATCTGTACACCAACACAGTGCTGTCTGGCAGCACCACCATGTACCCTGGCATCACCAACAGGATACAGAAGAAGATCATCGCCCTAGCGCCCAGCACAATGAAGATCAAGATCATTGCTCCTCCCGAGTGCAAGTACTCCGTGTGGCTCAGTGCCTCCATCCTGGCCTCGCTGTCTACCTTCCAGCAGATGTGGATCAGCAAGCAGGAGTATGACGAGTCCGGACCCTCCATCGTCCACCACGAATGCTTCTAGGTGGACTGTGACTTAGTCGCATTACACCCTTTCTTGACAAAACCTAACACGCAGAAAACAAAATAAGATTGGCATGGTTTTCTTTTTGTTGTTGTTTTGTTTTGGGCTTTTTTCTGGGCTTGACTCAGGATTTAAAAACTGGAACGCTGAAGGTGACAGCAGTCGTTTGGTGCAAGCATCCCCCAAAGCTCTACCATGTGGCTAAGGACTTTGATTGTACATTGTTCTTTTTTTTTAATAGTAATTCCAAATATCGTGAGATGCATTGTTACAGGAAGCCCCTTGCCCTCCTAAAAGCCACCCCACTTCTCTCTAAGGAGAATGGCCCAGTCCTTTCCTGAGTCCACACAGGGGAGGTGATAGCATTGCTTTCATGTAAATTATGTAATGCAAAATTTTTTAAATCTTTGCCTTCATATTTTTTATTTTGTTTTATTTTGAATGATCAGCCTTCATGCCCTGCCTTTTTTGTCCCCTAACTTGAGATGTATGAAGGCTTTTGGTCTCCCTGGGAGTGGGTGGAGGCAGCCAGGGCTTACCTGTACACTGACTTGAGACCAAGTTGAATAAAACTGCACACTTCAAACCAAAAAAAAAAAAAAGGCAGAGGCTCTGCCCTCATGACCTAATCCACCTGACCACCTCCCAGAGTCCCACCTCCTAATATCACCTTGGTGACTAAATTTCAACATGATTTTTGGAGGAACGTATATATACATTCAAACCTGGCAATCATACACACAAGGCATATGTGAAATATAATAAGTACAATTTAAAGATAAAGCCAACATTTGTGTAATCATTATCCAGGCCATGAAATAAAATATAGCCAGTCTTAGCAGACCAGTTCCCAACTGTGTGACCTTCCCATATAGCCTTTGCTTCTCTGAAGATGTCACCACTACACTGACTCCATCACTGTTATTCCCTTTCCTTTTGGCAATCCAGCCACATTGATGTGTAAAGCTGTGATTTGTTCATTTTATTGCTGTGTGATTTCCACTGTATTAATAAACCACAATTTAGTTTTCCACTTTACTATGAACAAACATTTGATTCCCCCCCCCACTTTCTTATTTTTAGAGACAGGGTCTCACTGTGTTTGTTGCTCAGGCTGGAATGCAGTGGTGAGATCATAGCTCACTGTAGCCTCGAACTCCTGGGCTCAAGCGGTCCTCCCACCTCGGCTTCCTGAGGAGCTGGGACCACAGGTGCATGCCACCAAGCCCAGCTAGATTTTCCATTTTTGTTCTATTAGAAACACTTCTGCTCTGAACAATAATTTATAAGACTCCTGGAACGCATAGGGAAGGCTTCGTCAAGGAGTATGTATACTAGGAGTGGAATTGCTGGGATAAAGGGTATGTATATCTTCAGTTTTTCTAGATAATGCTAAACCATTTGTCTGTACAGTTTACCAGTTTCTACTCCTGCCCCAGTGTGTGAGAGTTCCCACTCTTCCACTTCACTGGCAATATTTGGTTTTCACAGACTTCTTAATTTTAACCACTCAGATGAGCATGCAATGGTGCTTTATTGTGATTTGAGTTTTTTTTTTTTTTTTTTTTTTTTTGAGACATATCTCACTGTCTTGCCCAGACTGGAGTGCAATGGCACGATATCGGCTCACTGCAACATCTGCCTCCTGGGTTCGAGTGATTCTGGTGCCTCAGCCTCCCAAGTAGCTGGGATTACAGGCGTATGCCACAATACTGGCTAATTTTTGTATTTTTACTAGAGACAGGATTTTGCCACTTTGGCCAGGCTGGTCTTGAACTCCCAACCTCAGATGATCTGCCCACCTCGGACTCCCAAAGTGCTGGGATTACAGGCGTGAGCCACCATGCCTGGCTGATTCTAATTTTTAATTGGTAGTTCCTTTATTGCCCATTTGGATTTCTTCTTTTGTGACATTCCAGTTCAAGTTTTTGTTCAATTTCTTGTTTGTCTTTGTCTCGTTGATGTGATTTGTAATCTCCCACTTTGTTATTTGCCCTTTAAGTTTGCAAATGGATCTTAAGTATATGATAAGATGTTCAACTTCAACTATAAAAAGAGACATGACAAAACCACAATGATATTCTTTTTGACACTATCAGATAGGCCAAAAACCAAAGGGTTTAATAATACCATGTTGACAGTCATGTGAAGAATGTATGGATCACAGTGTAAATTGGTGAACTTCAGTGGAAAGCAGTCTGGCATATCTAACACAATATTAAAATTGTGTGAGGCTGGGCCTGTAATCCCAGCACTTTGGGAGGCCAAGGCAGGCGGATCAAAAGGTCAGGAGTTCAAGACCAACCTGGCCAATATGGTGAAACCCCATCTCCACTAAAAATACAAAAATTAGCCGGGCATGGTGGCGTGCGCCTGTAGTCCCAGGTACTCAGGAGGCTAAGACAGAATAATCGCTTGAACCCAGGAGGCAGAAGTTGCACTGAGTCGAGATTGCGCCACTGCACTCTAGCCTGGGTGACAGAACAAGACTCTGTCTCAAAAAAAAAAAAAAAAAGTGTGCGGGCCGGGCCTATAATCTCAGCACTTTGGGAGGCTGAGGTAGGTGGATCACTTGAGGCCAGGAGTTCAAGACCAGCTTGGCCAACATGGTGAAACCCTGTCTCTATTAAAAATACAAAAATTAGGCCGGGTGCAGTGGCTCACGTCTGTAATCCCAGCACTTTGGGAGGCTGAGGTGGGTGGATCACCTGAGTTCGGGAGTTCGAGACCAACCTGACCAACATGGAGAAACTCTGTCTCTACTAAAAATATAAACATTAGCCGGGTATAGTGGTGGGCACCTATAGTCCCAGCTACTAAGGAGGCTGAGGAAGGAGAATTGCTTGAACCCAGGAGGCGGAGGTTGCGGTGAGCCAAGATCGCACCATTGCACTCCAGCCTGGGCAACAAAAGCAAAACTCAAAAAAAAAAAAAAAAAAAAAAAATTAGCCAGGCATAGTGGCACTTGCCTGTAATCCCAGCTACTTGTGAGACTGAGGCATGAGAACCACATGAACCTGGGAGATGGAGGTTGCAGTGAGCCAAGATTGTGCCACTGCCCTCCAGCCTGGGCAACAGAGCCAACAGAGTGAGACTGTCTCAAAACAAAAAAAAAAAGTGTGTGTCCAGTTTCCCTCAACTATTTCACTTTTCAGAATTTGTCCTATGGATATACTCACTTATGTGTGAAATGACAGGTTCAAGGATATTCAGGGTAACATTGCTTATAATAGCAAAATATTGAAAAGAACTTTACCAGGCGAGGTGGCTCAGACCTGTGATCCCAACACTTTGGGAGTCCAAGGTGGGTGGATCCCTTGGGCTCATGAGTTGGAGACCAGCCTAGGCAACATGATGAAACCTCATCTCTACAAAAAAAAAAAAAAAATACAGAAATTAGCCAGACATTGTGGCATGTGCCCGTAGTCCCAGCTACTCGGAGGCTGAGGCAGGAAGATCAATTGAGCCCAGGAGATTGAGGCTGCGTGAGTCCTCATCATGACATTGCATTCCAGCCTGGGCGACAGAATGAGACCCTGTCTCAAAAAACAAACAAACAAGCAAACAAACAAACACAAAATACTAAAAAACCCAGCCTGGACAACATGACGAAACCTTGTCTCTACCAAAAAAAAAAAAAAAAAATTAGCCAGGCGTGATGGCGTGCATCTGTAGTCCCAGCTTCTCAGGAGGCTGAGGAGGGAGGATTGCTTGAGCCCAGTAGGTTGAAGCTACAGTGAGCTGTGACTGCACCACTGCACTCCAGTCTGGGTGACAGAGTGAGACCCCACTTCAAACAAAAAAAAAGAACTTAATTTAATTTATTATTTATTTGAACTTAAATAAAGAACTTAAATGCCCAGTGATGAGGGTTGATTAAACAATTTATGACACATCTTTACAAAGGTACAGTATACTGAGTTTTAAAAATCCATTTTATATACACTGAAAAGGCATATTTTCCAAGATACACTATTAAGTAAGAAAGTAATAAGGTGTAGAATATGTGTAAAATATACTCTGATCTCCAGAGTGTATATGCATATATGCTTGTTTTAACATAGAATACCTTGGAGAAGGCCAGGCATGGTGGCTCACGCCTGTAATCCCAGGACTTTGGGAGGCCAAGGTGGGCAGATCACCTGAGGTCAGGAGTTCGAGACCAACCTGGCCAACATGAGGAAACCCATCTCTACTAAAAATACAAAAAAAATTAGCTGGGCGTGGTGGCAGGCGCCTGTAATCTCAGCTACTTCGGAGGCTGAGGCAGAAAAATCACTTGAACCCGCGAGGTGGAGCTTGCAGAGAGCCAAGATCGCTCCATTGCACTCCAGCCTGGGCAACAAGAGAGAAAAGCCGTCTCAAAAAAAAAAAAAAAAAAAAAGTATAGAGGTATAGTCAGTGGGTGATTGGGGAATCAGGGTGAAAAGAGATCTTTTTGTTTTTACTGTACATCACTTTGCACCTTTCAGATTTTCTATGATATGCATATATTCCCTATGAAAAGTAAGTCAAATGGCCAGGCACAGTGGCGCACGCCTGTAATCCCAGCACTTTGGGAGACCAAGGTGGGTGGATCACCTAAGATTGGGAGTTTGAGACCAGCCTGGCCAACATGAGGAAACCCTGTCTCTGGGCGACAGTGTGAGACTCCGTCTCAAAATAAAATAAAATAAAATAAAAAATAGTAAGTCGAGTGATTTCAACATGTCAGGCCTGTACTAAATTCTAGAGGTACAGTGGTTAACAAAACAGAAACCTTGCCTTAGGGAGCTGCCAGTCTGGTGCCGGGAGACACTCCCCGAACCCAGCGCTGCAGGGATGTGTGATGAGCGCTGTGACAGGGCACACCAACACCAAGGCACTTCGGAGGAGAGGGACACACAGCAGGGACACCCAGCAGTCTTGGAGGTGGGCAGGCAGCCTGAAATATACATGGGGGGCAGAAAGAAGAGGCAGCCAGTCCATAGAGGTGGCTTAAGGGACAGGAGGCCCCAGCAGAGAAAACAACATTTGTGGAGGAGGGCAAAGCTCTGTCAGTTTGAGGAACTGAAAGAAGTTCAGCTCAACCGGAAGCTGACATGAGTAAAATTGGTTTTCAGAAAAAGCCATGCTAGAAATGTGGAGAAAGGATTGAAAGGGGTAAGAGTGGAGTCAAGAAGATGGGTTAGGCCAGGCGCGGTGGCTCATGCCTATAATCCCAACACTTTGGGAGGCCAAGGTGGGCGGATCACCTGAGGTCAGGAGTTCGAGACCAGTCTGGCCAACAAGGCGAAACCCCATCTACTAAAAACACAAAAAAATTAGCCAGGCGTGGTGGCGTATGCCTGTAATCTCAGCTACTCAGGAGGCTGAGGCAGGAGAATCACCTGAACCCCAGAAGCGGAGGCTGCAGTGAGCCAAGATTGAGCCACTGTACCCCAGCCTGGGCGACAGAGCAAGACTCCATCTCAAAAAAAAAAAAAAAAAAGGCCGGGCGCGGTGGCTCAAGCCTGTAATCCCAGCACTTTGGGAGGCCGAGACGGGCGGATCACAAGGTCAGGAGATCGAGACCATCCTGGCTAACACGCTGAAACCCCGTCTCTACTAAAAAATACAAAAAACTAGCTGGGCGAGGTGGCAGGCGCCTGTAGTCCCAGCTACTCGGGAGGCTGAGCCAGGAGAATGGCCTGAACCTGGGAGGCGGAGCTTGCAGTGAGCTGAGATCAGGCCACTGCACTCCAGCCTGGGCGACAGAGCGAGACTCCGTCTCAAAAAAAAAAAAAAAAAAAAAAGAGCCGGGCGCGGTGGCTCAAGCCTGTAATCCCAGCACTTTGGGAGGCCGAGACGGGCGGATCACGAGGTCAGGAGATCGAGACCATCCTGGCTAACACGGTGAAACCCCATCTCTAAAAAATACAAAAAAAAGCTAGCCGGGTGAGGTGGCAGGCGCCTGTAGTCTCAGCTACTCGGGAGGTTGAGGCAGGAGAATGGCGTGAACCCGGGAGGCAGAGCTGGCAGTGAGCCAAGATGGCACCACTGCACTCTAGCCTGGGCGACAGAGCGAGACTCTGTCTCAAAAAAAAAAAAAGAAAAAAAGAAAAGAAAAGAAGATGGGTTAGGAAGCTTCTGTAGTCGTCGGACAAGAGAAGACAGGAGGCTGGATTAAGGAGGCTAAAGCAGGTAGATCTCTTGAGGTCAGGAGTTCAAGATCAGCCTGTCTAACATGGTGAAACCCCATCAATACTAAAAATACCACAAAAATTAGCCGGGCATGGTGTCGGGCACCTGTAATCCCAGCTACTCGGGAGGCTGAGGTTCAAGAATCACTTGAACCTGGGAGGTGGAGGTTGCAGTGAACCGAGATCACACCACGGCACTCCAGCCTAGGTAACAGAGAGAGACTCTGTCTCAAAAGAAAAAAAGGAAAAAAAAAAAAAAAAGAATTTCCTGTGTGGGCAGCACCTGTCCAGCACTTGGTGTGATTCCGTCACTCAGTCTTCTCAGAAACCAGGGAAGTAGGTACTGCCATAATGAGAATTTACAGATTAAAAGGTGAAGAAGGTTAAGAAACTTCATTGAGGCCAGGCGTGGTGGCTCGTCCCTGTAATGCCAGCACTTTGGGAGGCCAAGGTGGGTGGACTGCTTGAGCTCAGGTGTCTGAGACCAGCCTGGGCAACACCACGAAACCCCATCTATACCAAAAATACAAAAATTAGCTGGTCGTGGTGGTGTGCACCTGTGGTCCCAGCTACTTGAGAGACTGAGGTGGAAGGATCTCTTGAGCCCAGGAGGCAAGGCTGCAATGAGAGACCACCAAGTCCAGGGAACACAGAGACAAACCCAACCCTGTCTGTGTCCTCATGGAACTTCAGGGCCAGGAATGGTGATGTTAGTGACCTTTATGCTAAGAGAAGGGTAGCAGGGCACCGGGAGCTGTGGGAGCATAGGGCAGGGAGAGGAGATCTAATCCAACTTGGGGAGAAGGTTCCTTAATATAAGATGTGGCTGGAGGTAAATCTTATTTAAAAAAATTTTTTTTTGAGACGGAGTCTGGCTCTGTCACCCAGGCTAGAGTGCAGTGGCACAATCTCTGCTCACTGCAACCTCCACCTCCCAGGTTCAAGCGATTCTCCTGCCTCAGCTTCCCAAGTAGTTGGGATTACAGGCATGCACCACCATGCCTATTTTTATTTATTTATTTATTTTTGAGACCGAGTCTCTCGCCATCATGCAGGCTGGAGTGCAGTGGTGCAATCTTGGCTCACAGCAATCTCCACCTCCCGGGTTCAAGCGATTCTTCTGCCTCAACCTCCCGAGTAGGTGGGATTACAGGCATGTGCCACCATGCCCGGCTAATTCTTTTTTTTGTATTTTTAGTAGAGAGAGGGTTTTGCCATGTTGGCCAGGCTTGTCTTGAACTTCTGAACTCTGGTGACCCACTTGCCTCGGCCTCCCAAAGTGCTGGGATTACAGCCATGAGCCACCGTGCCCGGCCAATTTTTTTTTTTTTTTTTTGTATTTTTTTTAGTAGAGACAGGGTTTCACCATGTTGACCAGGCTGGTCTCGAACTCCTGACCTCAGGTGATCCTGAGGCCTGCCTCAGCCTCCCAAAGTGCTGAGATTATAGGCGTGAACCACTATGCCTAGCCTGGGTAAATCTTGAAGGACAAGTAGTGACAGACAAGTAAAGGAGAGAGCCTCAGGTGGACAGAGTGGTGTAGATGAAGGTGCCTGCCATTAAGTGAAGGTGTCTCATTACAGGGTGAGACACTGCCCTATCAGCACACATCTTCTTATTCTGGAACCCATGCTGAACAATAGCCACTATCTGGGGCACGTTGCTTTCACAGAGGAGGACTAACCAAAAGTACCCCAGCCAAGCTACACAATTGCATTTCAAGCTCTGCTCAAATGTGACAAAGTTCATGCCGGGCGCAGTGGTTCACATATGTAATCCCAGCACTTTGGGAGACCGAGGTGGGAGGATCACTTGAGCACAGGAGATCCAGACCAGCCTGGGCAACATGGTGACACTGCTTCTTTAAAAAAAAAAAAAAAAAAAAAGATGGGCATGGTGGCTCACGCCTGTAATCCAGCACTTTGGGAGGCAGAGGCAGACGGATCATCTGAGGTCAGGAGTTTAAGACCAGCCTGGCCAACATGGAGAAACTCCATTTCTACTAAAATACAAAGATTAGCTAGGCATGGTGGTGCACACCTGTAATCCAGCTACTCCAGAGGCTGAGGCACAAGAATTGCTTGAACCCAGGAGGTGGAGGTTTGCAGTGAGCCAAGATCGAGCCACTGCACTCCAGCCTGTGTGACAGAGTGAGACTCTGCATTAAAAAAAAAAAAAAAAAAAAAAAAAGGACAAGGCGGGGCGCAGTGGCTCACGCCTGTAATCCCAGGACTTTGGGAGGCCGAGGTGGGCGGATCACGAAGTCAGGAGATTGAGACCATCCTGGCTAACACAGTGAAACCCTGTCTCTACTAAAAATACAAAAAATTAACTGGGCGTGGTGGCAGGTGCCTGTAGTCCCCGCTACTTGGGAGACTGAGGCAGGAGAATGGTGTGAAGCCGGGAGGCAGAGCTTGCAGTGAGCCGAGATTGTGCCACTGCACTCCAACCTGGGTGACAGAGACTCTGTCTCAAAAAAAAAAAAAAGAAAGGGACAAAATTCATGTCCACTCATATCTCTTTGTTCAAAACATGTCATAATGTCATACGGCCAATTCTTTTTTTTTTTTGAGACGGAGTCTTGCTCTGTCACCCAGGCTGGAGCGCAGTGGCGCGATCTCGGCTCACTGCAAGCTCCGCCTCCTGGGTTCACGCCATTCTCTTGCCTCAGCCACCTGAGTAGCTGGGACTACAGGCGCCCGCCACCTCGCCCTGCTAATTTTTTTTTTGTATTTTAGTATAGACGGGGGTTTCACCGTGTTAGCCAGGATGGTCTCGATCTCCTGACCTCGTGATCCGCCCGTCTCAGCCTCCCAAAGTGCTGGGATTACAGGCGTGAGCCACTGCGCCCGGCCTCTATATGGCCAATTCTAAAGTCAGTAGGGCAGGCAAACATGTTAAGGGTTGGAGGGTCATTGTGAACTTGTAAGATAGTGTGTGGCAACCTGTCATTGGGGACAGAGAGGAGAAATAGGTTAGAATCTTGAGATTTGGTGGCTGATTTGATGTAGGGGATCTGACAAGGATTGCCTCAGGTGATTAAGTAGAAGATATTACTATTAAACAAGAAAAGGGGTGCAGGAAAAGGAACCTTGTCATAGATGTTTGTTGATGCCCAACATCAAATCTGGCTTCTTGACTAGTCCAATGGTAGTGTGTTGTCAGAGCTTGTTAACATTAGTGTCACTACATTTGGTATACAACCTCCCACTGCTCAATTTGGCTAAAAAAAAAAATTGTCGTAACAGTACCTTGTTTTGTTTTGTTTTGTTTTGTTTTGAGACAGCACCTTGCTTTGTCACTCAGGTTTTTGTTCAGTGGCACAAACACGGCTTACTGCAGCCTCAACCTCTTGGGCTTAAGCGATCCTCCCGCCTCAGCCTCCTGAGTATGTGGGGCTACAGGTGGCTACCACCACACTTGGCTAATTTTTAAATTTTTTGTAGGGACAGGGTCTTACTTGGTTGCCCAGACTGATTTCAAACTCCTGGGCTCAAGCAATCCTTCCGCCTCAGCCCCCCAAAGTGCTGGGATTACAAGCATGAGCCACTGAGCCCGGCCAATGTTTTGATATATGCATGCATTGTGGAATGGCTAAATCAAGCTAATTAACATATCCATTAACTCACACACATCTTTTTTTTGTGATAAGAACATTTAAAACCTACTCTTCACAATTTTCAAGTATACAATATATTGACATTAACTATAGTTACATGTTTGACAATAGATCTCCTGTACTGTGTGCTCCTGTCTAACTGAAATTTTGTATCCTTTAACCAAAATCTTTATAATCCTATTATTCACTAAGCAGGTAGAAATACTGATATGAAACATGATAAATTGGTTGCAAACGGAGATTAGCCTTTGAAAGTATCAGCATATAATTAAGACTTGATGCTAAGGGGTAAATGAGCTTTCTCAGGGAGACCTGATAAAGCTAAAATTTTGGGTCTTGGACCCTGGAGAACCGCATCATCTAAGGAGCTGGCTGTGGTATGTGGAACAGCACAGTGTCAAGACTCAGAAGGCAGGTCATGGAGGAGGGAGAGGGGAAGCGCTGCAGAGGCCAAGGGATTCAGGAGTCTCCAAAAGTAGGAAATCTTTCTTTTTTCTTTTCTTTTTCTTTTTCTTTTTTTTTTTTTTTTTTTGAGTCAGGAGTCTCACTCAGTCACCCAGGCTGGAGTGCAGTGTCTTGATTTTGGCTCACTGCAACCTTGGCCTCCCAGGTTCAAGCGATTCTCCTGCCTCAGCCTCCCAAGTAGCTGGGATTGCAGGCACCCACCACCATGCATGGCTAATTTTTTGTTATTTTTAGTAGAGACGGGGTTTTTATCATGTTGGCCACGCTGGTCTTGAACTCCAGACCTCAGGTGATCCACCTGCCTTGGCCTCCCAAAGTCCTGGGATTACAGGCATAAGGCACCACGCCCGGCCGTCATTTAATCATTTTTATGAAAAAATGCTTAGGGGAAAAGCAAATGAATTGTTGGAACAAAAAGGCCAGGGAATCTTTATCATTTCTAAGTGAACAAAGGAAAATCCTATCAATAGGAAGAAATTATATTTTTCATGTGACTACCCGGTGTGAGGTTGGGAGAAAATGAATTCTATGGTGATGAGGTAACTTTGCCCTTTGGTAAGTGAGGAGCAAAATACCTCCAGCCACTGCTGATAGAGACTGAACTGAAGAGGAAATGCCAAAGATTTTACAGCTCCCTGGGAGGTCCAGAGCTCCCTCTCTGCCCCATCTTCTGTGGAGACCAAGTAGACCTTCAAGTGGAGGAAGGCTCCACTGGAATGCGACATCATAAGTGAATCAGCTGGGACTGCTGTCACACCAGAGGGATGGGGAGAGAGGGGAACAAGGGAGCATTCACGTGCTGGCAATGGGGAGGCTTCACTGCTCTTCAATCTCATTTTCTGGGTTCTCCACCCCTGCTTTTAAAATGCTGAGCTTGGCCTGGCGTGGTGGCTCACGTCTGTAATCCCAGCGCTTTGGGAATCCAAGGCAGTCGAATTGCTTGAGTCCAGGAGCTCGAGACCAGCCTGGGCAACATGGCAAAACTCCATTTCTAAAAAATACAAAACTTAGCTGGGTGGAGTGGTACCTGCCTGTAGTCCTTGCTACTTGGGAAACTGAAGTGGGAGGATTGCTTGAGCCCAGCAAGTTGAGGCTGCAGTGAGCCTTGATTGAGCCACTGCATTCCAGCCTGGGCGACAAAGTGAGATCCTATTTCAAAATGAAACAAAACAAATAAAATGCAGCACTAAGGGCCAGGCTCGGTGGCTCACGCCTGTAATCCCAGCATTTGAGAGGCCAAGGCAGCACGATCACTTGAGCTCAGGAGTTCAAGACCAACCTGGGCAACATAGCAAGACCCTGTCTCTAAAAAATAAAATAAAATAAAATAAAATAAAATAGGCCAGGCGTGGTGGCTCCTGCCTGTAATCTCCAGCACTTTGGGAGGCCAAGGCGAGTGAATCACCTGAGTTCAGGAGTTCGAGACCAGCCTGGCCAACACGGCAAAACCCCATCTCTAGTAAAAGTGCAAAAATTATCCGGCCATGGTGATGGGCGCTTATAATCCCAGGTACACGGGAGGCTGAGGCAGGTGGGTGAACCTTGAACCCCGGGGGTGGAGGTTGCAGTGAGCTGATATCATACCATTGCACTCCAGCCTGAGCGACAAGAGTGACATTCTGTATCAAAAATAAATAAAATAAAATAAGAGAAAATGAAATAAATACCGAGCTCAGGCTGGGCACATTGATTCACGCCTGTAATCCCAACACTTTGGGAGGCTGAGGTAGGAGGATGGCTTGAGCCCAGGAGTTGGAGACCAGCCTGGGCAACACAGGAAGACCCCACCTCTACCCCTCCATCCCCCCCACAAAAAAAGAAAGAAAGAAAGAAAAAGAGGCTGAGTTCCCTAGGACACTATTCTTAGCCCTTTATGACCACAGCCTATCCCTGGACAGCCTCATCCACAAACACGGTATTAAGTGCCATTTCTACATGTTTAGTAAATGTGTATTGAGGCCGGGCGCGGTGGCTCAAGCCTGTAATCCCAGCACTTTGGGAGGGCGAGACGGGTGGATCACGAGGTCAGGAGATCGAGACCATCCTGGCTAACACGGTGAAACCCCGTCTCTACTAAAAAATACAAAATACTAGCCGGGCGAGGTGGCGGGTGCCTGTAGTCCCAGCTACTCGGGAGGCTGAGGCAGGAGAATGGCGTAAACCCAGGAGGCGGAGCTTGCAGTGAGCCGAGATCCGGCCACTGCACTCCAGCCTGGGCGGCAGAGCAAGACTCCGTCTCAAAAAAAAAAAAAAAAAAAAAAAAATGTGTATTGAATGACTCAGTGAATAAACAAAGGCAAAAGTTTCTGGGAAAGACTCCCCTGCAGATTCATATGTTGAAGTCCAAACCCCTAGTACCTCAGAATGTAATGATATTTGGAGAAAAAGGGCCTTCAAGAGCTGATTAAATTAAAATGAGATCATTAGAGAGGGGTCCTAATCTGGTATGACTAGTGTTATAACTAGTGTTCTTTTTTTTAATTAAAAAAATAAAAAATAAATAGACATGGGGTCTCACTATGTTGTTCAGGCTGGTCTTCAACTCCTGGCCTCAAGTGATCCTCCTGCCTCGGCCTCCCAAAGACCTGGGATGACAGGTGTGAGCCACTGAGCTCAGCCTATAACTGGTATCCTAACAAGAAGAGGAAGGAACACCAGGGATGTGCACATACAGAAGAAAGGCCACACGAGCACGCAGTGGGAAGGCAGCCGTCTGAAGCCAAGGAGAGAGGCACCAGGAGAAACCAAGACCCTGATCTTGGCCTTCTAACCTCCAGAACTGTGAGAAAATAGAGGTGTGTTGTTTAAGCCACTTATCTGTGGTATTACATTCTAGCAGTCCTAGCAAATTACAGATGATGAAGCCATCAAGACAGATGCGCCTGGGAAAGGACCACGCACTAGTGGCAGCAGGCAGCCGGATACCTGTGTGTCAGCCTCAGGGTGGGGTCTAAGCTGGATAAAAAAATTCTGCAGGGCCGGGTGGGGTGGCTCACACCTGTAATCTCAGCATTTTGGGAGGCGGAGGCAGGCGAATCACCTGAGGTCAGGAGTTTGAGACCCGCCTGGCCAACATGGTGAAACCCTGTCTCTACTAAAAATACAAAAATTAGCTGGGCGTGGTGGCATGCACCTGTAATCCCAGCTACTTGGGAGGCTGAGGCAGGACAATTGCTTGAACCTGAGAGGCAGAGGTTGCAGTGAGCCAAGACTGTGCCACTGTACTCCAGCCTGGGAGACAGAGCGAGATTCCATCTCAAAAAAAAAAAGAAAAAAAAAGAAAGAAAAGAAAGAAAGAAAGAGGCCGGGTGCGATAGCTCAAGCCTGTAATCCCAGCACTTTGGGAGGCTGAGACGGGTGGATCACGAGGTCAGGAGATTGAGACCATCCTAGCTAACACGGTGAAACCCTGTCTCTACTAAAAAATACAAAAAAACTAGCCAGGCGATGTGGCGGCGCCTGTAGTCCCAGCTACTCGGGAGGCTGAGGCAGGAGAATGGCGTGAACCCGGGAAGCGGAGCTTGCATTGAGCTGAGATCCGGCCACTGCACTCCAGCCCGGGCGACAGAGCAAGACTCCGTCTCAAAAATAAAAAATAAAAAAAAAAAGAAAGAAAAGAAAAGAAAGGAAAACGGTTTGGTGGTTCTTCAAAAAGTTAAACACAGAATTACCCTATAATCCAGCAATTCCACAGTATATATCCAAAAGAACTGACAGTAGATGTAGGCTGGGTGTGGTGGCTCACACCTGTAATCTCAGCACTTTGGGAGGCAGAAAGCGGGAGGATCACTTGAGCTCAGGAGTTCAAGGCTAGCCTGGGCAACATGGCGAAACCCTGTCCCTACAAAAACTACAAAAATTATCTGGGCACGGTGACTTGCACCTGTAGTCTCAGCTACTTGGGACTATGAGGTGTGGGGATTGCTTTGGCCCAGGAGTTTAAAGCTGTAGTGAACTATGACTACACCACTGCATTCTAGCCTGGGCAACAGAGTGAGACCCTGTCTCAAAAAAAAAAAAAAAATTGCTGGGCGTGGTGGCTTATGCCTGTAATCCCAGCACTTTGGGAGGCTGAGGCAGGCAGATCACCTGAGGTAAGGAGCTTGAGACCAGCCTGGCCAACATGGTAAAACCCCGTTTCTACTAAAAATACAAAAATTAGCCAGGCATGGTGGTGGGCGCCTGTAATCCCAGCTACTTGGGAGGCTGAGGGAGGAGAATTGCTTGAACCTGGGAGGCAGAGGTTACAGTGAGCTGAGATTGCACCAGTGCACCCCAGCTTGGGCAACAGAACAAGATTCCATCTCAAAAACAAACAAACAAACAAACAAAAAACACACAAAAACAAAAAAGAAACAACAACAAAAAATTAGCTGGGCATGGTGGTGCATGCCTGTGTTCCCAGCTACTGGGGAGGCTGAAGTGGAAGGATGGCTTGAGCCAGGAAGGTGGAGGTTGCAGTGAGCCTAGATCTTGCCACTGCACTTCAGAATGGGTGACAGAGCCAGATCCTGTCTCAAAATAAATAAATAGATAAAAATAACAATAGAGATGTTTTAAAGTGTCATAGATTGATAAATTATATCATCTGTATATAAATTTACACATCTATATCAATATATAGAGATGTATATATATTTATATATATATGTGGAAAGATATATATCTTTTCACATGTAAAGCACTCACCTGCTCCTGAATAGAGAAAACAGGGTTGGAAAGGCAACATCTTTACTCCCAGTGTGTTCAGCTCACAGTCCATAACTATTCATTAGGTCTGGATATAGCTACCACCTATAAACTGAAAGACAAACTATCTTTCAATATATAATTATGGAATAGGAATAAAATAATCACAATAAAAATGACCACTGAGCTGGGTGTGGTGGCTTGTGCCTGTAACCCCTGCACTTTGTGAGGCTGGGGCAGGATAATCGTTTGAGCCCACGAGTTTGAGACCAGCCTGGGCAACATAGCAAGACCCCATCTCTAAAAAAAAAAAAAAAAGAATTAAAATTAAAAAATTAGCCTGGCGTGGTGGCACATCATGAACACCCGTAATCCCAGCTCCTTGGAGGTGGAGGCGGGAGGATCCCTTGAGCTCAGGAGGTTGAGGCTGCAGTGAGCCCTGATTGCACTACTGCACTCTTGCCGAGGCAACAAGAGCTAGACCCCGTCTCAGGAAAGAAAAAAAAAAAAGAGCACTCTGAAAGTGAGTGGATATGAAACAAGCTGCAGATGCTTGTCCCTTGCAGTCGTAAGGGTATCTGGGCAGGAATAGGTTGGATTCTCTTGTATAGCAGTAGAATTCGTTCTTGGGTGCAACTATTTGATAGCCCCTAGCTCTGCCTTTTGGGAGGTTCTTCCTTTGGCATTACCCCCCGGGGACTCGGGAGAGGTAGGCATTGGAGAGATGTGGCCTGTTGTAAGCTGCCCAGTTTTCAGAGCCTGCATCCTGCTAGTGCAGGTTTTGGAGCCTAGGAATAGCTTCAGGGGTTGAGTAGCTACAATTTTTGTGGGCCAGCTACTGGTTTCTTTGGTAATATAATTCCTTAAAACATTTAGCAGGTTTCTGACTATTGGCTTAATTGTGCTAATGACTACAGCCAAAGATCTCATCTAGACACACCTTTTTTTTTGTTTTTGGTTTTTTTTTTTTTTTTTTTTTTGGAGACAGAGTCTTGCTTCTGTCCCCCAGGCTGGAGTGCAGTGGCACGATCTCGGCTCACTGCAACCTTTGCCTCTCAGGTTCAAGCAATTCTCATGCCTCAGCCTCCCAAGTAGCTCAGATTATAGGCACCTGACACCACAGCGGCTAATTTTTGTATTTTTAGTAGAGACAGGGTTTCACCATGTTGGCCAGGCTGGTCTTAAACTCCTGACCTCAGGTGAGCCACCTGCCTCAGCCTCCCAAAGTGCTGGGATTACAGGCATGAGCCACCACGCCCGGCCTAAACACACCTTTTAAGCCTCAATACTGTTCTTTGGTCTTCTACAAACGAGCCTCTGTGCTGAGCTTGAAGGTGGTAGCCACCTTCAATCCTTCTGAAATAGGGTTGGGAAGCCAACATCTTTACTCCCAGTTTTGCCTTTCAGCTCATAGCCCCTGGGGGAAGTTAAGTCTTATCTCTTGCTAAGGCTACTGCTCCCAAGCCACTCCTTATAAGTACTTAGATCTGAAATACCAAAGCAGATGGCTTTTTTTTTCAGCCCTGAAAATCTCTGCATTATAGAACTCTTGGGCAATTGTAATTGGGGATTACCAGCAGGGTACATTACTTTTATATAGGTAAATACAAAAGACAAGTATAAATACGTTTTGTTTCTCTTTTTTCTCCTGTGTGATTTAAAAAACAACTGCATAAAGCAAGAATTACAAATCTGTTGATGAGCACACAGTGTATAAAAATGTAATTTGTTTCAAGGACACGTTATCTAAGAAAAAATGTAATTTGTGACAGTAACAGCACAAGGGAGGAGGAAAACAGCCAGAGAAGTAAAGTTGTAGTTTATTAATTGGACTTAAATTGCTATTAATCCCAGCCAGAGTGTTATACTACACTAGATCCCCCCCACTTATCAGCAGTTTTGATTTCTCTGGTTACCTGCCGTTAATCGCCCTCTGAAAATATTAAATGGAAAATTCCAGAAATAAGCAATTTATGTTTTAAATTTCGAGCAGTTCTGAGTAATATGATGAAATCTCATACCATCTCACTCCATCCTGCCCAGGATGAGAATGATCCCTTTGTCCAGCGTGTCCAGGCTCTAGATGCTACGGGCCGTCACTTAGTAGCTTTCTCGGTGATCAGACTGTCTTGGGATTGCAGTGCCTGTGTTACAGTTATCCTTATTTGGTTTAATAATGGTCCTAAAGCACAAGAGTGGTATATTGTTATAATTGTTCTATTTTATTGTTATTTTTGTTAATCTCTTGCTGTGCCTAATTTATACATTTATAAATTAAACTTTATCATAGGTATGTATGGATATGAAAAAACATAGCATATATAGGGTTCAGTACTATCTGAGGATTCAGGCATCCATTGGGCCTCTTAGAGTATATCCACGTTGGTGGTGAAACCCCATCTCTACTAAAAATACAAAAAATTAGCCAGGTGTGGTAGCGGACGCCTGTAATCCATGTTACTCAGAAAGCTGAGGCAGGAGAATCGCTTGAACCCGGGAGGCAGAGGTTGCAGTGAGCTGAGATCGTGCCACTGCACTCCAGCCTGGCGACAGTGCGAGACTCCCTCTAAAAAAAAAAATAAAATAAAATAATAATCATAATAATAACATATCCGTGTTGGATAAGGGGTAGGGACTGCTGCAGTGTGTTGTGAAGACAAGTGAGTCATAACCAACATTTTTTGGAATGGGGTAGAATAGAATAGGAACAATCAAATGTATGCAGGCCAGTAAAGCTATGCTTTACTCAATTCTCTGCTCAGGCTCCTTCCAAATCGCTGATCCACCCTCCATTGCTAATGGGTAGCCTTTGTCCTCAAGGTCCGAGGCAGTATCTGCAGTCCAGGCAGAAGTTTGGGGAAAGAGATGAAGAAGCTGCAGGCAAAGGAAACACCAGCAGTCTTTTATTTTCTATTCCTTTAAGCTTCAACAAAGCACCCCCCAGCTAGAGCTTAGACATATGGCTACATCTAGAGCAAGAGAGGGTGGGAAATATTATTCCTATTCTTGGTAACTGTGTGCCCATCTAAAAGTTATATTAGAATGAATAAAATGGGCCAGGCGCTGTGGCTCACGCCTGTAATCCCAGCACTTTGGGAGGCTGAGGCGGGCGGATCATGAGGTTAGGAGTTCAAGACCAGCCTCGCCAACATAGTGAAACCCTGTCTCTACTAAAAATACAAAAAGTTAGCCGGGTGTGGTGGCGGGCACCTGTAACCCCAGCTACTAGGGAGGCTGAGGCAGGAGAATCGCTTGAACCCGGGAGGCAGAGGTTGCAGTGAGCCGAGATCAAGCCACTGCATTCCAGCCTGGGCAAGAGCACAAGACTCTGTCTCAAAAAAAAAAAGAATGGATAAAATAGAAAAAGGATGTTAATTATAAGACAACCAACAGGACTGTGTGAGTGTGTGTGTGTGTGTGTCTGTGTGTGTGTGATTTTTGTTGCTGTTGTTTAGTTTTGGTTTGTTTTGAGACAGGGTCTCACAGTGTTGCCTGGGCTGCAGCACAGTGGCATGATCATGGCTCACTGCAGCCTCGACCTCCCCAGGCTCAGGTAATTCTCCCACCTCAGACTCCTGAGGAGCTGGGACCACAGGTGTGCACCACCACACTTGGATATATATGTATATATTTTTTTGTAGACATGGGGTCTCACTTTGTTGCCAGGCTGGTCTCAAACTCCTGGGCTCAAGGGATCCACCAGCCTTGGGTTCCCAAAGCACTGGAATTACAACATGAGTCACTGTGCTCAACCTAGATTTTTTTTTTTTGAGACAGAGTGTCACTCTTGTTACCCAGGCTGTAGTGCAATGGCACCATCTCAGCTCAACGCAACCACCACCTCCTGGGTTCAAGTGATTCTCCTGCCTCAGCCTCCCATGTAGCTGGGATTACAGGCATGCACCACCACACCCTGCTAATTTTATATTTTTAATAGAGACGAGGTTTCTCCATGTTGGTCAGGCTGGTCTTGAACTCCCGACTTCAGGTTATCTGCCCGCCACGGCCTTCCAAAGTACTGGGATTACAGGCGTGAGCCACCGTGCCCGACTTATCTTTTAATAACATTTTTTTTCCAATTAAAAAGTAACATGCTGGGCACGGTGGTGCACGCCTATAATCCCAGCACTTTTGGGAGGCTGAGGCAGTAAGATTGCTTGAGCCCAGAAGTTCAAGACCAGCCTGAACAATATGGCGAAACCCCCGACTCTACAAAAAAAAATACAAAAATTAGCCGGGCGTGGTGGCAAATCTGTAGTCCCAGCTATTCAAGAGGCTGAAGTAGGAGGATCACTTAAGCCTAGGAAGTCGAGGGCTCAGTGAGCCATGACTGCACCACTGCGCTCCAGCCTGGGTGACAGAGAGAGACCCTGTCTCAAAAAAATAAAATAAAATACAAAGTAACACAACCTAACAATTTCACCTCTAGGAATCTATCCTAAACAAAGGATTCCCATGAACACAAAAAGATTCACCTGATGGCATTGTGTGTAATAATATCAAATTAGAGGCTGGGCATGGTGGCTCACACCTGTAATCCCAGCACTTTGGGAGGCCAAGGCGGGCAGATCACTTGAGGTCACGAGTTTGAGACCAGCCAGGCCAACATGGTAAAACCCCATCTCTACTAAAAATACAAAAAAAAAAAAAAAAAAAAAAAAAATTAGCTAGGTGTGATGGTGGGCACCTGTAATCTCAGCTACTCTGGTGGCTGAGGCAGGAGAATTGGTTGAACCCAGGAGGCGGAGGTTGCAGTGAGCCAAGATCACTCCACTGCACAAGAGCCTGGTGACTCTGTTTCAAAAAAAAAAAAGATTAAAAGGGAATACTATAAACAGCTCTAGTCCAACAAATTAGATAACTTAGATGAAATGGACAAATTCTAGGAAAAAAATTACCAGAACTGACTCAAAAAGATACCAAAAATCTGAGTAGGCCTATAACAAGTAAAGACATCAAATTGATAATAAAAACTTGCCAGGTGCAGGGGCTCATTCCTATAACCCCAGCAGTTTGGAAGGCTGAAGTGGGTGAATTGCTTGAGCTCAGGAGTTTGAGACCAGCCTGGGCAACACGGCAGAAACCCGTCTCTACAAAAAATACAAAATTTAGCTGGACATGGTGGTGCACACCTGTAGTCCCAGCTACTTGGGAGGCTGAAGTGGGAAGATGGCAAGAGTCCAGGAGTTTGAGACCAGCCTGGACAACATGGTGAAACCCCACCTCTACTAAAAATACAAAAATTAGCCAGCATGGCGGTGCCCATGTGTAGTCCCAGCTACTTGGGAGGCTGAGGCAGGAGAATTGCTTGAACCTGGGAGGCAGAGGTTGTGGTGAGCGTGATTGCACCATTGCACTCCAGCCTGGGCAACAAGAGCAAAACTCCATCTCAAAAAAAAAAAAAAAAAATTGAAAAATAAATAAATAAAAGGAGTGAAGTTCTGATACATGCTACAATGTGGATGAACCTTGAAAATACCATGCTAAGTGAAAGAAGCTAGCCATAAAAGGTCCATGTTGTATGATCCCATTTCTACGAAATGTCCAGAATAGGCAAATCCATATAGACAGAAAGCAGATGAGTACATGCTAAGGTCTGTGGAAGTCAGAGGGAAATAGACAGTGACTGTTAATGGATTTGGGGGTTGTTTCTGGGGTAATGACAATGTTCTAGCCAGGCATGGTGGCTCATGCCTGTAATCACAACAGTTGGGGAGGCTGAGGTGGAAGAATAGCTTGAGGCCAGGAGTTTGAGACCACCCTGGGTAACTTAGTGAGACCTCGTCTTTATAAAAAAATTTTAAAAAATAGCTAGGTGTGGTGGCATGTGCCTGTGGTCCCAGCTACTTAGGAGGCTGAGGTGGGAGGATTGCTTGAGTCTAGGAGGTCGAGGCTGCAGCAAACCGTGATGATAACACTGCACTCCAGCCTGGGTGACAGAGCAAGACTCCATCTCAAAGAAAGAAAGAAAGAAAATGTGCTAGGTCGGTCACAGTGGCACATGCCTGTAATCTCAGCACTTTGGGAAGCCAAGGTGGGCAGGTCAGGAATTTGAGACTAGCCCGGCCAACATGGTGAAACCCCATCTCTACTAAAAATACAAAAATTAGTCGGGTTGTAGTGCCTGTGGTACCAGCTATTCAGTGGGCTGAGGCAGGAGATTCCATCTAAAACAAACCAACCAACCAAACAAACAAAAAAACCCCAGCTGGGCGTGGTGGCTCACACCTGTAATCCCAACACTTTGGGAGGCTAAGGCAGGCAGATCACCTGAGGTCCAGAGTGCGAGACCAGCCTGGCCAACATGGTGAAACTCCATCTCTACAAAAATTATCCGGGCATGATGGCAGGTGCCAGTAACCCCAGCTACTTGGGAGGCAGGGACGGGAGAATCACTTGAACCTGGGAGGCAGAGGTTGCAGTGAGCTGAAATCGTGCCATTGCACTCCAGCATGGGTGACAGAGCAAGTCGAGACTCCATCTCAGAAAAAAGAAAGAAAAAAAGAAAGAAAGAAAGAAAGAAAGAAAATGCTGTAAAACTGACTGTGGTAATTGGTTTCACAGCTTTGTGTATATACTAAAAACCACTGAATGGTGCACTCTAAGGGGATAAATTGTATGTGAATTATATCTCAATAAAGTTGTCTAAAAAAATGTCCAGTGGAGCAGACAGTTGGGTGTGTCACCCTCACAACTGAGGATGGAGGAGAAATAAGTTGGGAATGACCTGGCCACAGGTAGGGCTAAGTGAGGTCTCACTGGAGAGGCATAGGGAGGTAGGTGGGTGCAGGCAGGATCAAGTCTTGAGGCCTTTCCACATTGGAGGGTGAGAAAGGAGGGGGAATTCAGGAAAGAAGACTGAGTAGAAGCAGCCAATGGGATAAGAGAAACCCACGAAAATGTGGACTAGCCAAGGCCAAGAGAGGAGCGTGTTTGAGGAAGGCTGAGGACTCAAGTGTGTCAAAAGCAAGTGAGTGGACAGGAGGGTACAGGTAGAAAGCAGTGCCCACCCCAAGCTGTCCTGGCCCACTGGCAAAAAGTGAATGGCCGGCCGGGGATGGCGGCTCATGCCTATAATCCCAGCACTTTGGGAGGCCGAGGCGGGCAGATCATGAGGTCAGGAGATCAAGACCATCCTGGCTAACACGGTGAAACTCTGTCTTTACTAAAAATACAAAAAAATTAGCCGGGCGAGGTGGTGGGCGCCTGTAATCCCAGCTACTTGGGAGGCTGAGGCAGGAGAATGCCGTGAACCTGGGAGGTGGAGCTTGCAGTGAGCTGAGATCATGCCACTGCACTCCAGCCTGGGCAACAGAGCAAGACTCTGTCTCAAAAAAAAGAAAAAAAAAAAAAAAAAGCTGGGTGCAGTGGCTCATGCCTGTAATCCCAGCACTTTGGGAGGCTGAGGCAGGTGGATCACGAGGTCAGGAGTTCAAGACCAGCCTGGCTAAGATGGTGAAACCCTGTGTCTACTAAAAAAAAAATACAAAAAATTAGCCAGGCTTGGTGGCAGGTGCCTGTAATCCCAGCTACTCAGGAGGCTGAGGCAGGGAATTGCTTGAGCGTGGGAGGTGTAGGTTGCAGTGAGCCAAGATTGCGCCACTGTACTCCAGCCTGGGCAACAGAGCGAGACTCCGTCTCAAGAAAAAAAGAAAAAAAACTTCTGGCCCCAGAGACAGGCACTAGCCTAGCTGTGTGACCTTGGTCAGTTTCCTCACCCTCTCTGAACTCCCATTTTCAGGAGGTTTAGGGAAATATTAGTAACCTCTACCCCACTGAATTGTTGCAAGGGTTAGATGTGCAAACCCAAGGAAAGCATTTGGACAGGGCCCGGTCCACGGTGAGGGTTCCATAAAGAGCTGACTGTTCCCTTCCTTTCTCAGCCCTTACTCCAAGGCACGTTCCTTCTTAGGTGACAATCAGGTGATGCCATGGGACAACAGGGCAGCAGCTCTGACAACCCACATGTTCCAGCAGGGCTGCACAAGGCCTCTTGAACAACCTCTCAGCTCAGCCTGGCATCAATGGCCACGCAGCGGATTCTGCAGAGCAGAGCTTTGGGCCTTAGCTGGAGGGGGCAAGTGCATGTGTGTTGCAGGGGGACTGACAGCCCCTCCTTAGCTTGCGTTGGCTCCCAGACTGGCAACATGATCGCCCCCTTGACCCTGGGAGGGAACAACTGCATTGGGGCCATCCTGTGACTTGCATCCCTCACACAGGGCCTGCTTAACCTTGAGCAGCTGCTGTGTCCACGGCCAACAGCTGGGCCCCACTGGGCCATAAATCACTGGTGACACTAAACAGGTCAGCATGGTCAGCGGCTGCTCCTCGCCATGGGAGGTGGGCTGGGGGAGCAGGCAGGGGCTAAGAACTCACTCCCCTATAAACTCCACCCATGGCACTCAAGCCAGTGGTGGCTTTGTGTCTGGCTTTGAATCCTCGCTGGACAAACGCTTCCCTCAATAACCAGAGGTCTGTAGACTCCACAGCGGAAACAGTGTGGACTTGCAGGGGATGGACACTTGGATAAGCCAAGTTGGAAACCGGTGGAGAAAGTCTGAAATAAAGCCACTGTGCCCACACTACAGGACCGCGGGGACAAGCCTGTGCCTCTCGCATCCATCTTGCCTCTGCCCTCACTGTGAAACCGGCGTGAGCAGGAAGCACTAATCCGACAGATTCCACTAATGCTCAAAACACATGCTCTGCGCCCGGGCCCGCCCCCTGGCCAGCCACAGCCCGCAGCCCTCTGGCTACCAGGCAGAGCCCGGGAAAGCAGCGCCAAGAGGAATCGGAAACACAGCCACAGGGAAAGGGAGCTGCGGTGCAGCAAGAGGCAGCTAGATTCTTCTCTTATCTGATAAAAGTGGATTCCAGGCAGTTCATCCACGTGTTTACTGCTCCAGTGCGATTTGCCTAGAAATGTCTGTAATGGCATTTTCCCTTTAATATCATAATAGGCACCAGAAAGGAGAATAGCATTAATGATTATGTTGTCATTAGGTACATAAAGGTAAAAAAATTGATGGGTGTGTGTGTGTGTGTGAAAACAAAAGTGCATGTCAACTAGTTCCAACTGTCAGCACCTGTTTACATCTTTTTTTTTTTTAAATGGAGTCTCACTCTGTTGCCCAGGCTGGAGTGCAGTGGGGCAATCTCGGCTCGATGCAGCCTCCGCCTCCCAGGTTCAAGCAATTATCTTCTGTCAGCCTCTCGAGTAGCTGGGATTACAGGAGTGCGCCACCACACCCGGCTCATTTTTTACTTTTAGTAGAGACGGGGTTTCACCATGTTGGCCAGGATGATCTCGAACTCCTGAGCTCAAGCGATCCGCCTTCCTCAGCCTCCCTAAGGGCTAGACTCACAGGCATGAGCCACTGCGCATGCCTATGTTTACATCTTGAAAAGACTGGAAAGAAAAGTGCCGATGTGAATGTAGTTGTTTTAGGATGCTGGAACGATTTGTTTTTAATTGTCCTTGGCAAATCTAATCCATGGGGTCAGGATAACGGCGGCCCTGGGGGTGGTAGTGACTGGAAGGGTTTTTGGAGAGTCAGATGGATCCACATGTGAGTTACAGGAGTCTGTTCACTTGATTCGCCAAGTTGAACACTTGTGAATTCTGTACTTTTCTGTGTTATGCTGTGATAAAACGTTTACTTTAACAGATGTTTGTGAGTTGTATCTTTTTTGTAAACAACTTAAAATATTTCCAAAGAAACTCAAAAAGTGAAAGGAACTTTAGGATTACCTAATCCAATTCTGAAAAAGAAAGGAAGGGTCAAAGAGAAACCAGTTACTACATCGTGTATTTCAAAATTGCTAAAAGAGGACAGGCGTGGCGGCTCACGCCTGTAATCCCAGCACTTTGGGAGGCTGAGGCGGGCGGATCACCTGAGTCAGGAGTTCGAGACCAGCCTGGCCAACATGGTGAAATCCCGTCTCTACTAAAAATACAAAAATTGGCCATGCATGGTGGCAGGCGCCTGTAATCCCAGCTACTCAGGAGGCTGAGGAAGGAGAATGGCGTGAACCTGGGAGGCAGAGGTTGCAGTGAGCCGAGATCGCGCCACTGCACTCCAGCCTAGGTGACAAGAGTGAGACTCCATCTCAAAAAAAAATAATAAAAATAAAAATTCAAAAAATTGCCAAGAGTACATTTCAAATATTCTTACCACAAAAAAATAAGTATTTGAGGTGATCGATATGTTAATCAGCTTAATTCAGTCATTTGACATTGCATACATATAACATCATATAGTACTCCATAAATATATAAAATATAACTTGTCAGTTTATGAAAGAAAGGAAGGAAGTAGGGAAGAAAGAAAAAAAAGGGCAGGAAGTGAGGAAAGGAAGAAGAAAAGGCAGAAGGCAGTCACTATTGACCACTGATTCAGAGGCAGAACCAGGACTGAGATTTCGAACTCTCCCTGCTGCCATCCCATTGAACCAAGTGATTTCTGCAAGAAATTAAGAAACCTTTTAAAGGACCATGATTTTATTAATTTTTAAAATAATAATAGTGACCGGGTGTGATGGCTCATCCCTGTAATCCCAACACTTTGGGAGGCCCAGGCAGGTGGATCACCTGAGGTCAGGAGTTCGAGACCAGTCTGACCGAGATGAAGAAAGTACAGACCCCGTCTGTACTAAAAATACAAAATTAGCTGAGTGTGGTGACGCATGCCTGTAATCCCATCTACTCGGGAGGCTGAGGCAGGAGAACCTCTTGAAAGTAGGAGGCGAAGGCTACAGTGAGCCGAGATTGTGCCATTGCACTCCAGCCTGGGCAACAAGAGTGAAACTCCATCTCAAAAATAAATAAATAAATAAAACAAAATAATAGTGATTATCTTTTTGCATCTTTTTAAATTAAAAAAGATATTATTTTATTCAGTTGGTTTTTGAATTAGTAACATGCAAAAGCTACAAAACTCGAAAGTTACAAAGAAGGTATATAAGGATGGGTGAAGTGGCTCACGCCTGTAATCCCAGCACTTTGGGAGGCCAAGGCAGGCGGATCACTTGAGGCCAGGAGTTTCTAGCCAACATGGAGAAACCTGTCTCTACTAAACCTGTTTCTACAACATGGAGAAACCTCTCTCTACTAAATACACAAAAAATTAGCTGGGCGTAGTGGCATGTGCCTGTAGTCCCAGCTACTTGGGAGGCTGAAGCAGGAGAATCGCTTGAACCTGGGAGGCAGAGGTTGCAGTGAGCCGAGATCCCACCACTGCACTCCAGCCTGGGTGACAGAGCAAGACTCTCTTTCTCTCAAAAAAAAAAAAAGGTGTAGAAAAAGAAGCCCTGAGACGGGCTTCCTGGCATATACCTGTAGTCCCAGGAGGCTGAGGCAGGAGGATCGCTTGAACCCAGGAGTTTGAGGTTACAGTGAGTTATAACTGTGCCACTGCACTCCAGTACTGGTGACAGAGCAAGATCCTGTCTCAAAAAAAAAAAAAAAAAAAAAAAAAAAAGCCACCTTACCATTTTTCTTTTGTGACTCTGCCCCAAGAACCACCACAGAGACTTCTGTGCAACCTGCCAGGGATAGTAAATGTGCTTTTTTTTTTTTTTTTAGGGGGAGTTGTGCTCTTGTTGCTCAGGCTGGAGTGCAATGGCGCAATCTCAGCTCACTGCAACCTCCGCTTCCCGGGTTCAAGTGATTCTCTCACCTCAGCCTCCTGAGTAGATGGGATTACAGGCATGCGCCACCATGTCCAACTAATTTTGTATTTTTAGTAGAGGTGGGGTTTCTCCATGTTGGTCAGGCTGGTCTCGAACTCCCAACCTCATGTGATCTGCCTGTCTCAGTAAACATGCTTTTTTGTTTGTTTGTTTTTGAGATGGAGTCTTGCTCTGTCACCCAGGCTGGAGTGCAGTGGCCGGATCTCAGCTCACTGCAAGCTCCGCCTCCCGGGTTTACGCCATTCTTCTGCCTCAGCCTCCCGAGTAGCTGGGACTACAGGGGCCCGCCACCTCACCCGGCTAGTTTTTTGTATTTTTTTAGTAGAGACGGGGTTTCACCGTGTTCACCAGGATGGTCTCGATCTCCTGACCTCGTGATCCGCCCATCTCGGCCTCCCAAAGTGCTGGGATTACAGGCTTGAGCCACCGCGCCCGGCTAACATGCTTTTTTTTTTTTTTTTGCCAGTCAAATTTAGCAGTGGGAAGTTGTATACCAACTTTAGTGACACTGATATTAGTACATTCTGATAATCCACTATCCTTAGACCAGCCTTTTTTGTTTGTTTCTTATTCACACAAAGGGAAACACACTTTACACACCTTGCTCCTAATCACTTAAGACGACCACAATGAAGACTTCATTTCAATGCACTTAGCTCCTGTCCCAATCCTTTTTAAAGGCTATGGAATGTTCCTTTGTGTGAACTATTGAAACAAACCCGTATTAAGGGACATTTATAATAGATCATTTCCAATCATTTGGTATTACATCAATGCTGCCATAGATAAACCTTTTTTATGTTATTTTGTATACATTTAAGTAGATTGTACAGTAACTTCTCAGAAGTGGAATTAGAGGGACAGAGACAGATTTATTTTAAATTTAGTAAATATTGACACATTGCTAGCCACAAACAGTACCATTTTACAGACTCA
Source organism: Rhinopithecus roxellana (assembly GCF_007565055.1). Taxonomy (NCBI): domain Eukaryota; kingdom Metazoa; phylum Chordata; class Mammalia; order Primates; family Cercopithecidae; genus Rhinopithecus; species Rhinopithecus roxellana. Next base: position 34,900,589 of record NC_044561.1, on the reverse strand, counting down.
TAAGCAAGGTATGAGAGCACATGTTTACCTACACTATTATAACATAGTGTTATCAAATACTTTGGACCCTGCCAATCTGATAGATTTAAAATGACATGTCAGGCACAGTGGCTGATTTCTGTAATCCCAGCACTTTGGGAGGTTGAGGAAGGTGGATCACTTGAGATCAGGAGTTCGAGACCAGCCTGGCCAACATGGAGAACCCCGTCTTTAC